>NC_057797.1:589976094-590004377 GCF_018294505.1 Triticum aestivum
GCGGGGCGGCTCGGCCCGGTCGCGGGTCGGGCGGGCCGCGGCGGCGTGCGGAGGCGGAGGGATATGTGGCGAGTGGTGAGTGGCGGCGGCGGGGTTGTCCGGCACCGGCGGACGTGTCCGGCGCGCGGAGGAAGAAGGGGGCTAGGGTTAGGGTGGTATGGATCCGAAATTTTGGGGGAGAGTCTATATTTATAGGTAGAGGGAGCTAGGAGGATCCAAATTGAGCACGGTTTTCGGCCACGCGATCGTGATCGAACGACCTAGATGATGGAGGGGGTTTAGGTGGATTTTTGGCCACTTTGGAGAGGTGTTGGGCTGCAACACACACGAGGCCTTTTCGGTTCCTCGGTTAACCGTTGGGGTATCAAACGAAGTCCAAATGAAATTTGACAGGCGGTCTAGGGTAGTAAACCAAGGCCGCTTGGCAAGTCTCGGTCCAATCCGATAACGTTTAATACCCGCACACGAAAAGAGGTAGAAAGGGACACCGGAGGACATAGGAGCGCCGGAATGCAAAACGGACAACGGGGAAAATGCTCGGATGCATGAGACGAACACGTATGCAAATGTGATGCACATGATGACATGATATGAGATGCATGACAAAGACAAAACAACACGAAGACAAAAACCCGACAACAAGGAAATATCATAACTTAGTGCCGGAAATGGCAAGAGTTGGAATACAAATATGGCAGGCTACATACGGGGTGTTACATGCCCCGGAAGGCATCCCATCTTTTTGTCTACTTCTATCGGTAACTTTACTTGGAGCTATATTTTTATTCACCACATGATATGTGTTTTGCTTGGAGCGTCTTGTATGATTTGATTCTTTGCTTTTTAGTTTACCACAATCATCCTTGATGTACACACCTTTTGAGAGAGCCATATATGATTTGGAATTTGTTAGAATATTCTATATGCTTCACTTATATCTTTTTTGAGTTATATAGTTTTGCTCTAGTACTTCACTTATATATTTTAGAGCACGGTGGTGGATTTGTTTTATAGAAAATATTGATCTCTCATGCTTCACTTTGATTATTTTGAGAGTCTTAAATAGCATGGTAATTTTCTTAAATAACCCTAATGTGCTAGGTGTTCAAGATTAGTAAAAAAAATTCTTATGAGTGTTTTGAATACTAAGAGAAGTTTGATGCTTGATGATTGTTTTGAGATATGGAGGTAATAATATCAAAGTCGTGCTAGTTGAGTAGTTGTGAATTTGAGAAATGCTTGTGTTGAAGTTTGCAAGTCCCGTAGCATGCACGTATGGTAAACGTTATGTAACAAATTTGAAACATGAGGTGTTATTTGATTGTCCTCCTTATGAGTGGCGGTCGGGGACAAGTGATGGTCTTTTCCTACCAATCTATCCCCCTAGGAGCATGCACGTGGTGCTTGGTTTTTGATGAATTGTAGATTTTTGCAATAAGTATGTGAGTTCTTTATGACTAATGTTGAGTCCATGGATTATACGCACTCTCACCCTTCCATCATTGCTAGCCTCTACGGTACCGTGCATTTCCCTTTCTCACATTGAGAGTTGGTGCGAACTTTGCTGGTGCATCCAAACCTCGTGATATGATACGCTCTTTCACACATAAACCTCCTTATATCTTCCTCAAAACAGCCACCATACCTACCTATTATGGCATTTCCATAGCCATTCCGAGATATATTGCCATGCAACTTTCCACCATTCCGTTTATCATGACACATTCATTATTGTCATATTACTTAGCATGATCATGTAGTTGACATAGTATTTGTGGCAAAGCCACCGTTCATAATTATTTCATACATGTCACTCTTGGTTCATTGCATATCCCGGTACACCGCCAGAGGCATTCATATAGAGTCATATCTTGTTCTCACTATCGAGTTGTAATTCTTGAGTTGTAAGTAAATAGAAGTGTTATGACCATCATTCATAGAGCATTGTCCTAAAAGAGAGAGAGAGAGAGAGAAAGGTCAAAAAAAGGAAGGCCAAATAAAATAAAATAAAAAATATAAAAGGGACAATGCTACTATCCTTTGCCACACTTGTGCTTCAAAGTAGCACCATAATCTTCATGATAGAGAATCTTTTGTTTTGTCACTTTCATATACTAGTGGGAAATTTTCATTATAGAACTTGGCTTGTATATTCCAACAATGGGCCTCCTCAAGTGCCCTAGGTCTTCATGAGCAAGCAAGTTGGATGCACACCCACTTAGTTTCTTTCATTGAGCTTTCATACATTTATAGCTCTAGTGCATCCGTTGCATGGCAATCCCTACTCCTTGCATTAACATCAATCAATGGGCATCTCCATAGCCCATTGATTAGCCTCGTTGATGTGAGACTTTCTCCTTTTTTGTCTTCTCCACATAACCCCCATCATCATATTCTATTCCACCCATAGTGCTATATCCATGGCTCGCGCTCATATATTGCATGAAAGTTTATAGGTTTGAGATTACTAAAGTATGAAACAATTGCTTGGCTTGTCATCAGGGTTGTCCATGATGAGAGCATTCTTGTGTGACGAAAATGGAGCATGACTAAACTATATGATTTTGTAGGGATGAACTTTCTTTGGCCATGTTATTTTGAGAGGACATAATTGCTTAGGTATGCTTGAAGTATTATTATTTTTATGTCAATATGAACTTTTATCTTGAATCTTTCAGATATGAATATTCATACCAAAATTAAGAAGAATTACATTAAAATTATGCCAAGTAGCACTCCGCATCAAAAATTCTGTTTTTATCATTTACCTACTCGAGAACGAGCAGGAATTAAGCTTGGGGATGCTTGATACATCTCCAATGTATCTATAATTTTTGATTGCTCCATGCTATATTATCTACTATTTTGGACATTATTGGGCTTTATTATCCACTTTTATATTATTTTTGGGACTAACCTATTAACCAGAGGCCCAGCCCAGAATTCCTGTTTTTTTGCCTATTTTAGGGTTTCGAAGAAAAGGAATACCAAACAGAGTCCAAACGGAATGAAACCTTCGGGAACATGATTTTCTCACCGAACATGATCCAGGAGACTTGGACCCTACGTCAAGAAATAAAGGAGGAGGCCACGAGTTAGGGGGCACGCCTACCCCTCCCCCCAAGCGTGCCCTCCACCCTTGTGGGCCCCCTGTTGCTCCACCGACGTACTCCTTCCTCCTATATATACCTACGTACCCCCAAACGATCAGATACGGAGCCAAAACCCTAATTCCACCTTCACAACTTTCTGTATCCACAAGATACCATCTTGGGGCCTGTTCCGGAGCTCCGCCGGAGGGGTTATCCATCATGGAGGGCTTCTACATCATCACCACAGCCCCTCCGATGAAGTGTGAGTAGTTTACCTCAGACCTTCGGGTCCATAGTTATTAGCTAGATGGCTTCTTCTCTCTTTTTGGATCTCAATACAATGTTCTCCCCCTCTCTTGTGGAGATCTATTCGATGTAATCTTCTTTTTGCGGTGTGTTTGTTGAGACCGATGAATTGTGGGTTTATGATCAAGTCTATCTATGAACAATATTTGAATCTTCTCTGAATTCTTTTATGTATGATTGGTTATCTTTGCAAGCCTCTTCGAATTATTAGTTTGGTTTGGCCTACTAGATTGATCTTTCTTGCAATGGGGGAAGTGCTTAGCTTTGGGTTCAATCTTGCGGTGTCCTTTCCCAGTGATAGTAGGGGCAGCAAGGCACGTATTGTATTGTTGCCATCAAGATAACAAGATGGGATTTTCATCATATTGCATGAGTTTATCCCTCTACATCATGTCATCTTGCTTAAGGCGTTACTCTGTTTTCATTAACTTAATACTCTAGATGCATGCTGGATAGCGGTCGATGAGTGGAGTAATAGTAGTAGATGCTGGCAGGAGTCGGTCTACTTGTCTCGGACATGATGCCTATATACATGATCATACCTAGATATTCTCATAACTATGCTCAATTGTAATTCGTTCACCCACCGTAAAATACCTATGCTCTTGAGAGAAGCCACTAGTGAAACCTATGGCCCCCGGGCCTATCTTCATCATATTAATCTTCCAATACTTAGTTATTTCCTTTGCTTTTACTTTGCTTTTATTTTACTTTGCATCTTTATCATAAAAATACAAAAAATATTATCTTATCATATCTATCAGATCTCACTCTCATAAGTGGCCGTGTAGGGATTGCCAACCCCTTATCACGTTGGTTGCAAGGATTTATTTGTTTTGTGCAAGTGCGAGGGACTCACGCGTAGCCTCCTACTGGATTGATACCTTGATTCTCAAAAACTAAGGGAAATACTTACGCTACTTTACTGCATCATCCCTTCCTCTTCGGGGAAAACCAACGCAATGCTCAAGAGGTAGCAGGCGTCACCACCAGAGCCTTTTGTAGACGAAGACTGCTTTTGTCAGGATATGTTGTACTAGCTGTCCCCTTCCAAATTGGTCGTTGTTGGCTCCCTTCCTTCTCAATATTTGTGGAGAGGACCAGGGCCTTTATAAATAGGACTAGCCACCACCGTAGCTAGGGATGGATCGATTGGTCGGACCAAGAGAGGCCAGGACAACCACAAGTTCGCCAAGCACAAGAACACCTCTCCTCAGGAGGCTGTTCTTCCCCTTGTACTATTCATCCTCAGCCCAAGAGGTAATCCACCACACCACACTAGAGTAGGGTATTACACCACAACGGTAGCCCGAACCAGTATAAATCTTGTGTCCTTTGTGTTGTGAGTTTGTCGAGTTAGCCCGTAAGACCTTGGTAAAGCCTGGACGTCGATTGATAGGGGGAGATCTTCGCGCGCACCCCAGTGTTCGAACCATGAGGGTTTTGCCCAAACCCGTGATCTGACATTTGGCGCGCCAGGTAGGGGTGCGCCGGAGTTTTTCCTCCATCGATTTGCGCTCCACCATCTTCGCGCCCATTCTCCATGGCTCGCGCCGCTCCGCCAACTGGATCTATGGGTGCCCACAATGGCGCTCGGGGACTCCGAGCCCTTGCTCCTGCCCTGCGGCAGGTAAAGTGCCCACCCAAGTTCAAGCCGGAGATGCCGCCGCGCTATGATGGCACGGTGAACCCATTGGCTTTCCTGTTGGCATATGAGGAAGCCGTCCTTAAGGCCGGGGGCGACGACAAGGTCATGGCCAACTGGCTTCCCATGGCCCTCACTGGCGCACCGCGAACCTGGCTGCTCAAACTCCCCGGATCCATGGTGGCATCCTGGAAGGAGTTGCGCGGCCTCTTCGTTGCATGCTACGGGGCACCGGCGCACCACGCGGTTGCGGCCCTCCTCGGCGGCTCGCAAGCACCACCCTCAGATCGTCACGTCAAGCCGTTCTTTCAGCAGATCGGTGTCGTTTCCAAGCGCCCGAGGGCTCCGCCGGGCTGGGCCGCGCCCAAGGCCGACCTCACCTTCGACTCAGGGGATCATCCCACCTCCACCATCGGCTCGGGTGCACTCCCAATGCTTTGCACGCCCACCATCTGCCACGTATCCATCACCAAGACGCTCATCGACGGTGACGCCAGCCTCAACGTGCTCTCCCTCGAGGCCTTCAGCCTTCTTCACGTACCGCTCAAGCGGCTCCGCCCTAGCAAGCCTTTCTCGGGGTTCGGTGGAGGCTCCGCCCGCCCCGTGAAGCAGAAGGCGAGGCGGCAGTCCACTGAGAAGCAAGTTTTCATCGTCCAAGAAACCCGCAAGCCGGAGGCTGCGGGTGTCATTCGCGAGGTTCGGTACCCAGAGTGGCTGGCAAACCCTGTCGTCATCCCCAAGAAAGGCGGGAAGGAGCGGATGTGCGTCGACTTCACCAACCTCAACAAGGCCTGCCCCCAAGATCCATTCCCGCACCCGCGCATCGACCATATCGTCGACTCCACTGCCGAGTGCGACTTGCTATGCTTCCTGGATGCGTTCTCAGACTATCGCCAGATCAAGATGGCGGTAGAAGATGTGGAGAAGACGGCCTTCCTGACCCCGTGTGGGGTGTACTGCTACACTTGCATGCCTTTCGGGCTGCGCAACACAGGCGCAACCTTCCAGCGGCTCATGCACATCATATTGGGTCGACAGCTCAGGAGGAATGCTGAAGTCTACGTCGACGACATCATGGTGAAGTCTTGGGAGGCGAGGACCTTGATCCAAGACCTAGAGGAGACCTTTGAAAGCCTCCTCCAGGTGGACTTGCAGCTCAACCCGGAGAAGTGCGTGTTTGACGTCCCTTCCGGCAAGCTGCCGGGCTTCCTTGTGTCCCATAGGGGGATCGAGGCCAACCCAGAGAAGGTCAAGGCCATTAAAGACATGAGTCCATCGCAAACCCTCAAGGAAATGCAGAAGCTTGCTGGACGGGTAACTGTGTTGGGACGCTTTATTTCCAAGCTAGGAGAGCGAGCCCTACCCTTCTTCAAGCTGATGAAGAAGAAGGGCCCGTTCGAGTGGACCCTGGAGGAGGACCGAGCATTTCAAGACCTCAAGAGATACCTGACTAGCCCTCCCAGTGATGGTGGTGCCGCAGCCCATCGATCCCTAGTGCTCTATCTTGCCGCCACTCCCTACTCTGCCAGCGCGGCCCTAGTAGCAGTTCAAGAAGAACACCAAGCCAAGGGTGCGTCATGCCGAGCTACACCCCCAGCAGAGACGACGCGAGACCAGGAGGGTGCTGACGGTGTCCTGGACTAGGGGGTACTCACCATGTCGTCTCCTGGTCAGTTAAATTGGGCCGAGGACCCCCATGACCGTATACTCATGGGCCAGTTCGTACAGCCGAACACATATACAAGGAAGATTCCACAAGACTTGGTGATCAAGACAAGGACTCCTCTCCACCGACGTATTTGACTAGGACTCTTGTTATCCTAGGCCTCTGGTGCATTATATAAACCAGGGTCAGGCTAGTCGATAGATATACAAACAATCATACATAGGCTAGCTTCTAGGGTTTAGCCTCTACGATCTCGTAGTAGATCAACTCTTGTAATACTCATATCATCAAGATCAATCAAGCAGGAAGTAGGGTATTACCTCCATCGAGATGGCCTGAACCTAGGTAAACATCGTGTCTCTCGCCTCCTATTACCATCCGCCTTAGACGCACAGTTTGGGACCCCCTACCCGAGATCCACCGGTTTTGACACCGACATTGGTGCTTTCATTGAGAGTTCCGCTGTGTGATCGGTAAAAGGATCGATGGCTCGTCTGCAGATTAACTGCGATGTCGACATCTTCGTCACCGGCTCGACTGGTTACCTTGGCTTGACCATGGACTATGTCCTGCCTCCCATCGTCATGTTCCGATGAGGGACTTCATCAACACCAACTCCGATCTCTATCAAGATCATGGTGGAATCGTCCATGGAGCTCGGGGGCTCAACGTCAACATTGCCCTCGGGCGACCGTGCTATTTTTCTAGACAGCGAACGCGTATCCACCGCCACCGCCTCCTCGTGTGTCTTTTTAACGATCGCATCGGTGGAATTGTGCGGAATCGAGTCTACAACAACCCTGGAAAATTTCGTCAAGTTCCGATGGAGGAATCTCTGACAATCTACGATATACCGGAGCACTGTCAAATCCAGACGGGAATCTAGACAAGTTTAGGGCATGGTCTCCATAGCCTAGCTCTGAAGTCTTTTGGAAGATCCAACTGTTCATCTGCTGCGGAATTCCCATATCTACCACCCCTCAAAATTTCAGCTCAATCCGACCCTCCAAACTCTGGGAACCTTCCGATTAGTGCATCACTTTTCAGATCTGTTTCCTACGCGAATACGGATCCGATCCGAATTCATGTTTCTTTATGAACGTGATATTTGACAACCTTTTTAAAAGGAATTTTCTTCTAAGGTATTGTGCATTGTTTTTTAAACACGCACCCATAAATTTTTAATCCTCCTCTGAGGTAATCTTCGCCATCACGCTGGTGTCAAACCAGTCCAGCAATATAGCTCCACGACTGCCGACCTGCGCTAGAAATGTCGTTGCTTTTTAAGCTGAGCTCAACTTCTTCGGATCCTCACCTCGGCGAGCCGAATAAGAGTTAGGAATCGCCAAGGATAAATCATCACCAACATCTCCACCCCATGGACTACATGAAGCAGGCACACTGGCATCGCCGCATGATCACTTCATCAAACCAGCATTGTCTGCATCACAAGTTGCGACCTGGGTTGGCATGGCCGCATTGTTGCTTCTTCGAGCCAATGTCCATCACGCCGAACTACTTCAACACCTCAGCTGACATGGCAGCTACAACAACTCCTCACCGGCCTACTCCGTCACCTCGGCTAGACCGGGGAATTGGCTATTTCTTCATCAACATACTCCGGTGACTTTGGCGTCACCAGCTGACCAGCTTCGTCACGTTAGCTGGACCGAGGGCTTCGCCTCGGAAAGCACACCTTTGCCAGCATCACCAGGTCATCGCTTTATCGCCCATCAGGCAATGGGTGTGCGGATCGATTCCCGATTTTGGGAGTCGCTTTTCTTCAGAATGCTACAACAAATAAACTAGGTGCTATTAATCCTAAATTTTTTGCTTGTTGGGTTTATTTTTCTTAAGGAATTATTACTCTGGTTTGTTCCATCATCTGTACACAGGTCTATCAAATGGCGGCCACGTTAAAAACGGGCGCATGGTGGTTCGGTCAGTTTCCGTACATAGTTCGGCGAATGCCGCATCCGGAGCCCAGACCGCCCTGCATATTCAGGCTTTGTCACGCCTTCACTGCGTCACGCTGACGCCCTGCATCAACATTGGCTTCGGCGCCAGGCCACATTTGTTTAAATAAATTATTTTTGCATAAACAATTATGCAAGCATTATATATATATATATATATATATATTATTGTTATTTCCTGGACCGCACTGTTTTATGTGTGCAGGTAATCAATTTTGACTGTGTTAGGTGGTCACTACTTCGGAGTGCCGAACTCCTTGCTCGGACACCTCGGGCCTGGGGGCTGGGACCTCGGCCATGCCGAGGACTACGAACCTTGTCGGATCTGTCACAGATCAATGGACGTCTTCGTCCCGCCACAAGCTCGAATCGCGCATCAACACCGAGCACATTAACCAGCTAAGTTGCTTTCATGCTCAAAAACTTTCAGTTTTAAATTTTGTTCGGTTCGACCAAGCATTATACTTTTCGGCACAAAGTTGTTTGTGACAAAGTCCCTTGTCAAAACTTTGTTTGTGACGCGCATATTCAAATACCCCGTTTATTTGGGTGCTCCCTTGATGGAGCTTTTCCTCTTGCATATGATTATACTTGTACGGCTTCGTTACTTGTTCATGTATTACACCACAATATGCACCATATTGACCTAAGCGATTTGCAAGCTGGGTTGCCTGGCTCCTGTGCTTACCCCTACTTTCCTGATTGTTCAGCTAGGGAGTAAAGGGAGTACCTCTGCGATTGTCACGACCGGGTCATCCGAGCTCTGACCTCAGACTGGGTGAAGCTGAAATCTAGCGCTCTTATTGTTTTCAATCATGGTCGGCACACAACGGAACTCATGAGTACAAAAAATCTATTGCACAAGTCTCATAGTAATAATGAGCACCGAAGAAAGGTATCGGTGGGGGTACTATTTTCTTCGAAGATGCTTCTTACACTTCGTCAGTAATATAGCATAAGTTCCCTGAGCGTGCTTTGTCTGTTAAAGCCTTATGGCCTGATTGCCTGGTTATCGGAAACACCGTCGATATTCTCGATAGGGGGAGTACATAACACTTTTCGGTCATTGGCCGAAGAGGGAGAAGCCGACAATCGGCTAAGACGCGTATAAAGTTCGGGTGAACACAGATATGATATAAGTACTTCGGTACATACAATCATTATACATAAAATTCTTTTACCCAAGTCACTTGGGGGCTCTTAAAATTTATATGAGCTGTTTTATAGTAAATGTGTCTTCTTCTTGGTCGTTGCAAAGTCTTTTTCTACCGCTCCTCGACTCGAGTGTATGGTCAATAGCCGGATAGCCTATCTTCTCTCTAAACAGCCGCTCGAGTTTAGTTCGCTAAACTGGCCTCAAAGAAGTACTCCGCCTTTGGGATAAGGAGCTTGAAGCCGTAGGCCGACCCGCGTGAAGTCTTGAGATCGGATGTGTCATGTTAGAGCATGACAGAAGCACAAACTTTTTCCAATTTTCAGATTGGCACCGAACACTTGATCTTGTTCGGACGTCAAGTTTTACTGGCGTTTTTTGGTTTTCCAAGCTTATGGCACTTTTAAACTATTTTTGTGTTTTCAGCATAAGTCTCACAGTGCAACACCGGACACCTTTAGAGATTCGGCAAAAACATTCTCGGATATTGCTATATATGCATCAGTTTCAAATTGTGTTTTCGGTCAATAGTTGGGTTGCCCGGCTCCTGTGCTTTCCTCCTACGTTCCGCTTTGTTCGGCTAGGTGCGCAAAGGGAGAACCACTCCGATTGTGCTTACAGCTAGCATGGTTAAGCGCCTTAGTGGAGAAAGCTGAAAACTGACTATCACAATAAGCGCAAACTGGTCAGTGATCCGATGACTGTGTTAAACTATAAGATCGATGGAGGTCACCCCGTGTTAAATGAAGGGCCATTCATAACATTGTCTGAAGTGTTTACGGCTTGACGTTGATTGTCGCCGAACACTACCGGGGGCTAGTAACTGGCTTCCCAAACTAAATCCTCAATATTTTGCTCTTACATTAGAGCTGAGGTTTCATGATCATGCTTAGCATGACAAGCCAAAGAAAGGAACCAATAGCGGGACTATTTTCTTTGTAAGACATTTCTTATGTTAAACAGTAATATACATATGTCTCTGCGTACCTTTGTTTATAAAACCGTATGGCCAGATTGCCTTGTTTGTCGTAAATCTTTGCCCTCATAAAGGCTTTATAAAGTAGGACAAACACTCCTCGGCTACTGGCCGAGGAGGTGGAAGCCGATGGTCGGTTAACAAAGTTTTGTGCAATGCGGATCCGAGCATTAATGATGTAAAGTACTTGCATACATAGAATCATTACACATAATTTATGACTTTACTCTGGATATCGATCCTTAATTCGGCCACCCGTGCCCGCATTAAGGCTCGGGGGCTACTAGGCTTCGGGCTTATCATTTACTAATATTAAAGGGGCACATCGATCCTCTGATCTGGTGTTGCCACCCGACCAGTGTCTTGGGGGCTACTACATTGGCAATCCAGTGCAGAAAATTTAAGTGCAATATAGTTTTCGAGGAGATTATGATCCTCAGATTGGTCGGCCGCACCCAACCTGAGTCTTGAGGACTTTGCACACCGCTTTTTGTTCCCGAAGTATTCTGCCGAGCTAGGAGTTGATCCTCAGGCCAATTTTGTGAATCAACCCGAGTCTCAGGGGCTACTGGGATCAACGGTCTTATGTCATCCTTCAGGTGCATCTCGGGTTTTAGACCGATACACACCCTGAGGGCTACTGGCTATATATCTCGGCAGAGAATAAATAGCACCAATCAAAAATATTGACAAAAGTTCGGCCCACAGTCGGGGTGGTGCACCACCTCGGAAGCAGTCCGGCATAAAGCTCGGGCGCTAGTGGCTGGCTGCATAGAGGGCATTTTCGGCATTAAGCTCGGCTAAACTCCTTCAACTTTTTTGAACCAAGGTGATTTATGACACCTCGAATATAGTCCTGTGTTCGAGCTCAGACATAGTCCGACATTGGAGCTCGGACATAGTCCGGCGTTGGAGCTCGGACACATTCCAGCGTTGGAGCTCGGAAGCAGTCCAGTGTTGGTGCTCGGCTGCAAAAGATACCTCGAATGCAGTCCGGCGTTGGAGCTCAGACACAAGAGGACGCTGCCACCCGGGAACAACTTCAAACCCGAGGTCTGGCATAAAAATAACAAGGCATTGATAAAGGCCGAAGACTTAAAGGGCTCCTTGGATACCCAACATGTGAGATCTTCAGATTTAGCTCGGCAATCCTCAAGATAGAGATGGGAAGATTTGTTGAACCAGTTTTCAAGACCGACGACCAAAGACGAAGAACAGTTTGGAAGAACCGAGGAGCGTCCCCAACTTGAAGACCGGTTCAGGGGCCTACTGACGGTGTTAGTTAGATTGGCCCGAGGACCCCCATGGCCGTATACTCATGGGCCAGTTCAGATTTAACTAGGGGGTACTCACCACATCCTCTCCCGGTCAGTTAGATTGGGCCGAGGACCCCCATGGCCGTATACTCATGGGCCAGTTCGGACAGGCGAAGACATATACGAGGAAGATTCCACAAGACTTGGTGATCAAGACAAGGACTCCTCTCCACCGACGTATTCGACTAGGGATCTTGTTATCCTAGGCCTTTGGTGCATTATATAAACCAGGGCTAGGCTAGTCCATTGATATACAAACAATCATACCATAGGCTAGCTTCTAGGGTTTAGCCTCTACGATCTCGTGGTAGATCAACTCTTGTAATACTCATATCATCAAGATCAATCAAGCAGGAAGTAGGGTATTACCTCCATCGAGAGGGCCCGAACCTGGGTAAACATCATGTCCCCCGCCTCCTATTACCATCCGCCTTAGACGCACAGTTCAGGACCCCCTACCTGAGATCCACCGGTTTTGACACCGACAGGCGCCACAAGGGCTGCCGCAGCAACAGCAAAAGAGCAAGCTCAGCGGGACGACGCTCTCGAGCCCCCAAAGGTCTCAAAAAGCGATCAAGCATCGGGGGCTCCACCACCTCAGGAGGCACCCCAGCTTCCGGAAGACGCAAGCCTCATCAGCACGCCCACACTCGTCGAGCACCCAGTATACTTCGTCATCATGGTGATAACCCACAAGTATAGGGGATCTATCGTAGTCCTTTCGATAAGTAAGAGTGTCGAACCCAACAAGGAGCAGAAGGAAATGCTAAGTTTTCATTAAGGTATTCTCTGCAAGCACTAAAATTATCGGTAACTAATAGTTTTGTGATAAGGTAATTGGTAACGGGTAACAAGTAACAAAAGTAAATAACGTGCAGCAAGATGGCCCAATCCTTTTCGTACCAAACGACAAGCCTGGACAAACTCTTATATAATGTAAAGCGCTTCCAAGGAAACATGGGAATTATCGTCAAGCCTCTTTCCATCACGATCATATGATTCACGTTCGGTACTTTGATAACTTGATATGTGGGTGGAACGGTGCTTGGGTACTGTCCTTACTTGGACAAGCATCCCACTTATGATTAACCCCTATTGCAAGCATCCGCAACTACAACAGAAGTATTAAGGTAAACCTAACCATAGCATGAAACATATGGATCCAAATCAGCCCCTTACGAAGAAACGCATAAACTAGGGTTTAAGCTTCTGTCACTCTAGCAGCCCATCATCTACTTATTACTTCCCAATACCTCCCTCTAGGCCCAAACAATGGTGAAGTGTCATGTAGTCGACGTTCACATGACACCACTAGAGGGATGACAACATAGATCTCATCAAAATATCGAACGAATACCAAATTCACATGACTACTAATAGCAAGACTTCTCCCATGTCCTCGGGAACAAATGTAACTACTCACAAAGCATATTCATGTTCATAATCAGAGGGGTATTAATATGCATAATGGATCTGAACATGTGATCTTCCACCCAGTAAACCACCTAGCATCAACTACAAGGAGTAATCAACACTACTAGCAACCCACAGGTACCAATCTAAGGTTTGGATACAAAGATTGGATACAAGAGATGAACTAGGTTTTGAGATGAGATGGTGCTGGTGAAGATGTTGATGGAGATGGACCCCCTCCCGATGATAGGATCGTTGGTGATGACGATGGCGATGATTCCCCCCTCCCGGAGAGAAGTTTCCCCGGCAGAACAGCTCCGCTAGAGCCCTAGATTGGTTCCGCCAAGGTTCCGCCTTGTGGCGGCGAAGTCTCATCCAGAAAGCTTGCTTATGATTTTTTCCTCAACGAAAGACTCCATATAGAAGAAGATGGGCATCGGAGGGCCACCAGGGGGCCCACGAGGCATGGGGCGCGCCCAGGGGGTAGGGCGCGCCCCCACCCTCGTGGCCAGGGTGTGGCCCTCCTCTGGTATTTCTTGCGCTCAGTATTTTTTATATATTCTTAAAAGTGCTCCCGTGGAGTTTTAGGACTTTTGGAGATGTGCAGAATAGGTCTCTAATATTTGCTCCTTTTCCAGCCCAGAATCCCAGCTACCGGCATTCTCCCTCTTTATGTAAACCTTGTGAAATAAGAGAGAATAGGTATAAGTATTATGACATAATGTGTAATAACAACCCATAATGCAATAAATATCGATATAAAAGCATGATGCAAAATGGACGTATCAACTCCCCCAAGCTTAGACCTCGCTTGTCCTCAAGCGAAAGCCGAAATCGACAAATATGTCCACATGTTTAGAGATAGAGGTGTCAATAAAAAATAAAATACGTACATGAGGGCATCATGATCATTCTTAGAACAACAACATATATATATATATATATATATATATATATTGTCATATGATCTCTTATGCTAAAGTAACAATTCAATCACAATTTCAAGTATGAATCATAAACTTCATTAAGAACCAACAAACTCTAATCTCAGTCATTGAGGCAATTGCAATTTATCATAACATAGGAAAGAGTCAATACAAGTGCTTTTCAGGAAGTACACATACTCAACCTTCTTTTAGTCTTTCACAATTGCTAACACTCACGCAATATTTATGGGTATGAAGTTTTAGTCGGACACAGAGAAAGATAGGGGCTTATAGTTTTGCCTCCCAACGTCTTACCTCAAGGGTAATGTCAACAATAATGGTTCATGAAGACTCTCATCCAATTAGCTATATATATCAGGATCTTTCCAACATATTGTGCTTGCCAAAGGATAAAATATAAAAAGGAAAGGTGAAGATCACCATGACTCTTATGAAAGGTAGAAGATAGAAGTGAAAGATAGGCCCTTCGCAGAGGGAAGCAGAGGTTGTCATGCGCTTTTATGGTTGGATGCACAAAATCTTAATGCAAAAGAACGTCACTTTATATTGCCACTTGTGATATGGACCTTTATTATGCAGTCTGTCGCTTTTATTTCTTCCATATCACAAGATCGTATAAAGCTTATTTTCTCCGCACTAATAATTCATACATATTTAGAGAGCAATTTTTATTGCTTGCACCGATGACAACTTACTTGAAGGATCTTACTCAATCCATAGGTAGATATGGTGCACTCTCATGGCAAAACTAGGTTTAGGGATATTTGGAAGCAAAAGTAGTATCTCTACTTGGTGCAAAGAAATTGGCTAGCATGAGAGGGAAAGGCAAGCTCAACATGTTGGATGATCCATGACAATATAATTTATCTCAGATGTAAAAAAACATAACTCGTTACGTTGTCTTCCTTGTCCAACATCAACTCTTAGCATGTCATACTTTAATGAGTGATCACAATCATAAAAGATGTCCAAGATAGTATATTTATATGTGAACCTCTCTTTCTTTATTGCTTCCTATTAATTGCAATAATGACCAAAACTATGTTTGTCAACTCTCAACAACTTTTATTCATCATACTCTTTATATGTGAGCTCATTACTCTCCATAAGATCCATATGATCTCTTTATTTATTTTTATTCTTTCTCTTTTTATTTTATTCCCTCAAGATCATAGCAAAATAATCAAGCCCTTGACTCAACACTAATCTTTATTATATATAACTCACGGACTCGATTACATAGAAGGATCATAAAGCAAAACTCACAACTAGATCATACTAAAACTTTATTCTACTAGATCAAGATATTATCAAAAGGATCGAACTAAGAAAAACGATAAAGATAAAAGTGATGGTGATACGATACCGGGGCACTCCCCCAAGCTTGGCAGTTGCCAAGGGGAGTGCCCATACCAGATACTCAGTTCTTCTTTGTTGGTGAAGAAGGTGTTGGTTTTGTTGATGGCGTAGGCTTATTCCTTAATTTGCGCTTGAGGATAGAATTTTGATCCCTCAGATCATCTATCTCCTGCTCAAGGCTTAATATCTTCTTGCATAATTCCTGTTTGTTTTCATTCAAGAGGCGAAAAGGGATAAACTCGATCTTAGGTTTCTTTGCTCTATCAAGGAGGCTTGACTTTTTGAACTCCACATGCATGTCCCCAGGTTGAGGTAATGGGACTTCATCTTCATCTGAGCTCGTCTCCTCCTTTCCCTTAGGTTCATAATCCTCTTCTTCTTCCGTAGTCCAGCCACAATGCTCCACATCCCCATAGACCTTAGGATCTGCAAGGTAATCAGCCACATAGCTTTCTCCATCTGAATCCTGGGACGACATGTTGCTCAAATCTGCAGCAGGACAGCTTGAAACAAAGACAGGAGATATTTGCGTGATACGGTGGTCAAAACCTTTGGGATATTATATAATGAATTTTTACCAACCAAAAGAAGTATCGTGCAAGAAAATGGAGTCCGGAGAGCGCACGAGGTGCCCACGAGGCAGGGGGCGCGCCCACGGGGTAGGGCGCGCTTCCCACCCTCGTGGAAGCCTCGTGTCCTTTTTGGTCTGCTTCTTATTTTTCCTATTTTTCTAAATATTCCAAAACGGAGACATATTGCCATTAGAACTGTTTTGGAGTCGGTTTACTTACCGTACCACGTACCTATTCCTTCGGAGTCTGAAACGTTCCGGAAAGTGTCCCTTATGTATTCCTTCGGGGTTACGGTTTCAATAATGTTAGTTTCAATATTTATGGGATTACCTGAGATATAGTGTTTGATTCTTTGACCGTTCACCACCCTCGGATTTGTGCCTTCGAAGTTGTTGATTTTTATGGCACCGAAACGATAGACCTCCTCGATAACGTAAGGACCTTCCCATTTAGAGAGAAGTTTGCCTGCAAAAAATCTTAAACGAGAGTTGTATAGAAATACATAATCACCTACATTGTACTCACGCTTTTGTATCCTTTTATCATGCCATCTTTTAACTTTTTCTTTAAACAGCTTGGCATTTTCATAAGCCTGGGTTCTCCATTCATCAAGTGAGCTAATGTCAAATAACCTCTTCTCACCAGCAAGTTTGACGTCATAGTTGAGCTCTTTAATAGCCCAATATGCCTTATGTTCTAATTAAAAAGGTAAGTGACATGCTTTACCATAAACAATTTTATATGGAGACATACCCATAGGATTTTTATATGCAGTTCTATAGGCCCATAATGCATCATCAAGTTTCTTGGACCAATTCTTTCTAGATCTATTAACAATATTTTGTAAAATTAATTTAAGTTCTTTGTTACTTAATTCTACTTGACCACTAGACTGTGGGTGATAAGGAGATGCAATTCTATGATTAACATCATACTTAGCAAGCATTTTACGAAAGGCGCCATGAATAAAGTGTGAACCACCATCAGTCATTAAATATCTAGGGACTCCAAACCTCGGGAAAATAACTTCTTTAAGCATCTTAATAGAGGTGTTATGATCAGCACTACTAGTTGGAATATCTTCTACCCACTTAGTAACGTAATCAACAACAAGTAAAATATGTGTATACCCATTAGAGGAAGGAAAAGGTCCCATATAATCAAAGCCCAAACATCAAATGGTTCAATAACAAGTGAATAATTCATAGGCATTTCTTGACGTCTACTAATATTACCAATTCTTTGGCATTCATCACAAGACAAGACAAACTTACGGGCATCCTTGAAGAGAGTAGGCGAATAAAAACCGGATTGCAATACCTTGTGTGCAGTTCTATCTCTAGCACGGTGTCCTCCATAAGCCTCGGTGTGACACTTGCATAGGATCTGTTCCTGTTCATGCTCAGGTACACAACGTCTAATAACACCATCTACTCCTTCTTTATAAAGATGTGGGTCATCCCAAAAGTAGTGCCTTAAATCATAGAAGAACTTTTTCTTTTGCTGGTATGTGAAACTAGGTGGTATAAATTTAGCAACAATATAATTAGCATAATCAGCATACCATGGAGCAGTTCGAGAAGCATTTATGACATTTAATTGTTTATCAGGAAAGCTATCATCAATAGGTAGTGGGTCATCAAGAACATTCTCTAAACTAGACAAGTTGTCTGCAACGGGGTTCTCAGCTCCCTTTCTATCAATAATATGCAAATCAAATTCTTGTTGCAAGAGAACCTGTCGGGGATATACCCCACGGTATGACCCGGCCGGACTTGGCGCTTCATCGTAACCCACCGGAGGATTGGCGACTCACAGGTCTGGCAGTTCACTGGTGTGACGACTCACAAGCCCGGCGACCCAATGATGGTCCCGACGGCGGGTCAGACGGATGACAAGGGCCCAAGGCCTAGTAGGCCGGCTCATGTTATTATGGGCCGGCTTAAGATGGAAGGCATGAGGAATATTTCCTTTACAAGGAAGCAAGACCCGTACTTGTATCCGACTTGTAATAGAGAATAAGTTAGTTCTAATCCTACTAGGACTCTACATGTAAGCCGCCTCTTCAACTTATCTAAGGAGGGGCAGGGCTCCCCAAAGAGGAGGAAGCAAGAAGAAACAATCTCTAGGGCTAAATACAAAGAGCCGGTTTACCGATGACTCCTTCATGATCGTAATGAGACCTAGCCACAAACAACATGTAGATTTATTACCGGATGATGTTTCCCATGGCCCGAAGCTGTCTAAACCCTTGTCTTGTGCTGCGTCTCTCGATTCTGCTCAACCCCTCTCAAGCTACCACATAGATGTGTTGGCCTCGCGATTAAGTCCTCACACTAGGACATCTGCCGTGACAATTCCACGACAATTGGCGCCCACCGTGGAGCTCACGCATGGTGGTGTTGAGTTCTTGAAGGGATCTCTCCCAGGGATCGAGAAGTTCGTGATTTTTCAGATGAAGAAGAGCCGGTTTTGAAAGAGCTGCATCAAACTCCAAAGTCATCAGTCCAGATTTATGATTAATGGTATTTGCTGCTACGGATCTGCCAAGCTCCGGTTATTATTGCGTAGGAGATCAGTGGGTGCTCACAATGGATCAAATCTCGTAATGGTTCATCATAAATATTAGAAGGAATTTTTTGGTATGCGATGCTTGAGAAGGGCCAAGATCAGGAACATAGACAGTTATGATTGGAAAGTCAATGACCACGATACAGATTCGCCGACGCTGAGCTATAGCTCATCGGTCCGAGTTCATAGTCTGGAAAATTTAAAGATCAAGAAAAATAAGGTTGTGCCGACTACACTGTCGCTGCTGCAAGTTGAGGATGTGTCTGTGATCCATCAATGCAAGGATCAAGTTGCTGAAACCATGGTCTCCTGCTGCAGCACGTTTTCACTAAGCACGCCGAATCTCGAGGTGTCTTGCCGCTACTGCTGGTGCTATTCCATCAACCATACGGACTACTATACTACCACAACGGACCAACAGGGTCTGTACTACTCACGTGGGTTGAGTGGTAGTTTCAGCTTTTTGGAATTATTGTCTCCGATAACAGGCACAAAACTAATTACATTTCACGGGAGATAAAATACAGTCACTCTGGGTACTAGTGCTTGGAGATACTACAGCAGGTGGCCTAAGGGCATCTCCAGCCGCGCCTACACGAAGGCCTCCCAGGTGATTTTTTCGCGCCGGCGTCAAACAAACGGCCCAGTCGCGCCCCAGAAGCCTGATTTTCGCCGGCCTGGGCCGAAAACAGCGCCGGCGGACCCAGGCCGAACCCGGCACGCTGGGGGGTGCCCGGGGGCACCGGGGCGAGCTGTTTTGGCGCGAAAAAGCCGCGGGCCAGCCGCGTCAGCGACACGGTGCCTCGTCTTCCCTCAACGGCCTCGGTTCCCGTAGGGAATCAACGCCAAGGCTGCCGTCGGTCAGCCTTACCATTGATTCCTCACGGGCGGCGGGGCGACGCCTCACCTCCCTCGCACGCGTACACACGGGTGTGGCACGGCTATATAGCCGGTGGCCTGCACTCGCCTATGCCCACACCAGCCCCGCCCCTCGCCGCCGCCCAACCCCTCCCTCTCCCTACCTCTCCCGAGCGCCGCCTCCCAGCCCCTCCCTCTATCTCTCTACCTCTCCCGAGCCCGTCGCCATGGCGGAACGCTTCCCCGCAGACGAGGCGGTGGCCAACGGCTTCGGCCGCCGTTCGCCCCGCGAACAGGAGTCCTGGCTCCTGTTCCAGGCGAACATCCCGGCGCCGCCGGACATGCGCGCCGGGCCGACGGGGTGGAGACTCAGCGCCAGGGGAGTGCCCATTCCCCCGTTGCCTGACACCGTGGCGAAGCCGAAGTACTTCGCCGAGGAAGTCGAGGTCATGCGCGCCTCCCTCACCGACGCCCAACTCTTCCTCCCCCAGTACGCCGCCGACAACCACGCGGCTTGGGCGGCGTATTTTGAGCGCCGCCAGCAGCAGCGCTTGGCGTCCACCAACGGCGCGCCGGTGGTCGGCGGCCGGCAGAACAGCGAGGGGCGCCACCTATGGTGGGGCGTCCCGGGCCGCACACTCGAGGGCGTGCTGACGTACCTTGAGGGCGGCAACGACCCGCCGTTGGCGTACCCGGCAAGGGCGGCCGCCCAGGCGCAGCACCGACGCGCCGGGCCATGGGCGCCAAGGAGGTTCGGGTCCTCCTCCTCTTCTTCCTCCTCCCGATCTTCATCGCACTCCTCCGGCACTCCGGCCCTGCTCGGCGTCAAGGTCGAGCCCGCGGCGGAGACGCCGCTCGGCCGGCGCACTCGCAGCGCTGGCATCATCATCAACGAGGGCGGCCGGCGCGCCTACTCGTCGGCTCCTCCTCCGCGCTTCATCAAGCCAAAGACGAAGCCGGGGCTCGCGCCGGTGAAGAAGGAGCCGGCCGCGCTGGTGACGATGGAGCTCGACGACGACGACACGGCCCTAGAATGGGCGCGCAGGGACTCCATAGCAATGGAGAAGAAGCGCCTGGAGAAGGCAAAGGAGCGCCAGTGCGCCTCCCTGCTTCACTTCGCGGAGCGTCGACGCGGCCGCGACGAAGACAGAGTCGTCGTCATCTACGGCAGCGACGACGACGACGACGACGCGCCACCACCAGTCCGCCATGGCGACGCCGGGTAGGGGTCCAGCAGGGGTGCCCGCGTCAAGGAGGAGAAGGCCGACGACGACGATGGCGGCGACGGCGGCGACTTCAGCCAGTTTTTCCTTTAGATTAGTTTATGTATATGTGCTATGTAATGAAAATCCGCGAACTCCGCCGAAATGTGCCGAAATTTATCATGTTTGGCCGAAATTTATCGTGTTTAAGCCGAACTTCGCCGAACTTCTTTTATTTTAAAACATGCCTGGGGGCGGCCCTGGGGCCGGCGGCTGGGGACCAACTCGCCCCCAGGCCCAATTTTTACGCCGGCTCACCCCCAGACGTCGATTTTAGGCGCCCCCTGAGGGGCCAATGGCTGGAGATGCCCCAATGCACACATCGTAAAACTACTTGCAGCCAAATCTTGGTTCGAGACCGACAAGACTCACAGCCGTACCTCAAGCCACCAGCGCCCCTTGCGCACGTGCTTAGCCACCATGGCTCCCCTTGCCGCTGCATCTGCCTGAGCCGCCGTCATCTGAAGACCGCTGCTGGTTCTCGTCCCTCTGCTTCAGCCTAAAAACGCGGAGACCATAACCCGCTGGCGCCCTTGTTGAGCCGCCACTATTCTGCCTCTGTCATAATCCAGAGTCTCAGCAGTAGTACATCTCTGTGGTGAGCCGCCTAGCTGGCCTCGCATCTCCTACTTCAAGTTGCCCCATTTCCGGGTCACCTCGCCGCCTTGTCGCTTCGCCTCAAGTCGTCGTCGTCTTTATCGTCGAGCCGCCCCGGCCTTCGTCGCCTCACCTCGGGCCGACCCTGCCATCTCCGCCGCGGTAATAAAACGACTGCGCCACGGCCCGGCCATACATCTGCTCCTCGAGCCGCCGCTCGCCTTCTCCACTGCCGCAGCGGCCACGACGTATGATTTGAGCCTGTTTTTACAGAAGTCTGCCTCAAGCCGGGGCCCTCACTCGAGACACCGGTCGATTCCCACGCGCTCGACGTCTCCGAATCACTAGACGACTCGCGCGTCCTCTGTTGCGGCGACTTGGAGCTGTACAACAAGTGGTTATGGAGTATGGAAAAACAGCAGTTTGCTGGATTAAGAATAAACAAAAGTTGGGAATATTTCAATTAGGTACAGGCGGTCGGCGAACAAATTGACAGTCCAAATACCAAGACCATAGCCTGGGTGCGTCACGACTCACATTTCAAAACTCCATATCATCACACATGAACCAGGGCACAAGTCCCATCGATCATAACTCCTACAACCATTCCATCATCAGTCTGCGATCGTCAGATAAAATATCAGGTGCTATTTTTCTAAGCTTTTACTTGGTATAATTAAGTTTCATCCAAAGCTTTTTTCACGGTATGTTATTGTGTACACAGGTCAATTAACTTATGGTCAAAGTGTGACCCGGTCCTCGCGCGTTGTCATTGGAGGTTGCGTCGACATCAGTGGTATGTCAATTTGCTCAGCGAACATGTGCAAACCACTGCCCCTGCGGTCCGGTCTACATCAAAACGCGACTGACTCGCTTGACCGCGCGGTTTACCGCGCCTACAATCAACTTCGCCCGTCCACACGGTTTACCACGCCGACTCTCCCGTGCCGGCTTACAACACCGTGGCCGGCTCATACGTCTGCTCCCGCGGCCGACTCGGCCGTAATTGATTTCAGCTTCACCATGGTGATCATCAACTCCGCGGTGATAATTACTGACCTGACGCATCAGGTGAATCCATCTAGTATATTATTATATTACATATTTTTTTCTTCAAAAGATCAATTACTCTGGCTTGCAAGTTCTCTAGTGCAGGACAAGTTATATCACTGAGATGTTGAATGACTCATACCGGTTATATCACGGTCAAATATGGAGAGTCTCAAGCCAACTCCTCGAGTAGTCTTAAGACTCAGGGGCTACAATGGCATGACTCGGAAACTCCAGATCATTGGAGGGAATGATAACCAGGTTACGGAGGACACCGCCATATTTATAAAAATTTAAAGGCCGTCAGAAAATTGTCAGTTCAAAATAAAGATTTCGTTCAAACATCTGGCTCAAGGTAAATTTTTCTCTTACAAAGCTTTTAAGCTCTCAAATCCGGTTCAAACATCCGGCTCAAGGACAATCTGTATCCCACAAAGTTTTGAAGCTTTCAAATCTGGTTTAAATTTCCGGTTCAAAAAGAATTAATCTCTCGCAAGATTCGAGTTCTCAGATAAATTAAAGGTTGCCAAAGAGAACTTGCTGCCATGATGCGCGGTTCAAACATGGGTATCCTGCCTTACGACTTATCTTATTATGGTCACTTGGGGGCTCATCGAGCATAGCTGTCGGTACCCTCTTGATCGGCGTGATGCCAAAATTTATATGGTCACTTGGGGGCTTCCTGTTCAAACATAGGTCGTATTCAAACCAAAGAGAACATAGCTGTCGGTACCCTCTTGATCGACACACTGCCAAACTCACTAGGGGGCTTCTTGATCGTATTCGAATCATAGCTTAACCCCTTTTGGGTCTGACTTGGATCGTATTTGAATCAGGGTCGTTAAAAACCTCTCAAGGTCATTTGGGGGCTTCCTGTTCAAACATAGGTCATATTCGAACCAAAGAGAACATAGTTATCGGTACCCTCTTGATCGGCACACTGCCAAAGCCACTGGGGGCTACATGATCATATTCGAATCCTAGCTTAACCCCTTTGGAATGGTTTACTGATCGTATTCGAATCAGAAACCTCGATTTTTAATTGGTTTAAGTTTTTGTAAACAATCTTTGGTTTCGTCTTGAGACTTTTTTGTTCAGATCTAAGTATAAGTGTGGTTTCATTTAAATCCGTCTTGGCTTTGGATGATAAGTCACCAGCATGTGAGAATCATCATATATTTGGAAGTATTGGATTCTAAGGATTGGGTTATCACCCTTACTGCACAGGTGTCATAAGCCGGTAGTACGATTCAATATCACATGTATGATATTGTTTATACATGATTATGTTTAAACCGGCCCTGGCTATGGACTTTAAGCCACCGGTATATTTTAAAATTGCGCCATTGGAGTCATGCGTGTATCAATCATTGGATTGTTGCCCTTATTGGATACGGCGATATAAGCCGGCGGTATGAGCCAATTCCACGGGTATGTTTTCCTGATTATATAAATATGCGAGGTTTGATAACCCGCCCTAGCTTTTGACGTTAAATCGCCAGTATGTTTAAGCTTGAATGGACTTAATTCTAGTCTTTTCTATACTTGCATAATGACTATATTATGTTTAGGTGGTTACCCGCCCTGGTTTTTGACGTTAAGTCGCCAGGGCATATGTTGTTTAAACTCTGTGCAGGATTTACAGAGCTATGCCTTACATAAATGATTAAGTTCAAAGCCCATCATCAAAGATTGAAATTGGTGTCAATTCTGGATTTTCTCAAAGGCTATAAATCGCCGGGTTATAAAAATTCTGGCTTACAATGGAGGCGTATTAAATTGTCATCGGCCAAGAGCCGCCGGGTATTTAAACTCTGGATTTACTTATCAACAAATGAGGTATTCAAAGTCTCTTTGGCGCAAATGGCTATTATTTTATCAATGGATATGATTTATTCTACAATGGAAGGAATAGTCCCGAGTCGCTGCAGGCTTACGACCCGGCACTTGGGGGCTACATTATTTAAATTGCGATTACATCAAATATGCAAGTCCCATGTCACTGCCAGCATGCACCATGGCACTTGGGGGCTAATGTAAAGTCACTTTTTGTTCAACTTATTGATGACCCGAATCATCACATTGTAATGAGCCAACTCTTGGGGGCTACCAATTGCTCCTGTCAAAAATTCAAGGTACACAAGCATTAATCCATTATATTGAATGGTCCACTATTCAGTTGGTAGAGTACAAAGCTCTTAACCTTGTGGACGTGGGTTCAAGCCCCATGGTGGAAATTATATTATATGATGTTATTATCAATAAATTATATACAAAGTCCCAGCTCAGTATTATCTTACTAAGCCGGCCCTTGGGGGCTACATGTTGATGTTCAAGTTTACATGGTTATATCTACAAAGTCCCCGCTCATTATTGCATAATGACCCGGCCCTTGGGGGCTGCACTGGTTGAAGTTTTCATGAGCATAAGGCAATTACAAGTCCTAGGTTGCTGCAAGCATGACAACCTGGCACTTGGGGGCTACAGGTGATATGCATATAAGGGAGAAAAATCTTCAAATTCTCAGTTTGGAGTAGACCAGATTAACCCGGTGTCTGCAACAATCATGACCCGACATCATTTATTTATAACCCGGTAATTTTGGCAATCATAAATCGGCAAGATCTACATCTTTAAGCCGGCTGAATATTAGTTGAATATTTCAAGACCAATATTTTTGTCAAGTCAGAGCATTGAATGCCGACTCAAATGGATTATTCCTTATAATATTTCTCTACAAGAGCCAATGTCAGCAAATTGGTTATGAAGCTGGCCTATTGACCCGGATTTTTTAGTAGAAGTGCCTGGATTTTTGCATTGGCAAAGTTTTGACATATCTATTAAGAGAGATTTGCTATAAGATCTTGAATATGCATCCATGAGGAAATGACAAGGAGTTAAAGATGATCAGGTGCCGGTTCAGGAAAAAATTTAACTCGGAGCACAACCTATCAAGTTTGTTCTTGTGTTTATTTTGCAGAATCAGTTTAAAATGGATAAATCCAAATTAAACTAGGGGCTAATGTCAGGGATATACCCCGCGGTATGACCCGGCCGGACTTGGCGCTTCATCGTAACCCGCCGGAGGATTGGCGACTCACAGGTCTGGCGGTTCACTGGTGTGACGACTTACGAGCCTGGCGACTCAATGATGGTCCCGACGGCGGGTCAGACGGATGACAAGGGCCCAAGGCCTAGTAGGTCGGCTCATGTTATTATGGGCCGGCTTAAGACGAAAGGCATGAGGAATATTTCCTTTACAAGGAAGCAAGACCCGTACTTGTATCCGACTTGTAATAGAGAATAAGTTAGTTCTAATCCTACTAGGACTCTACATGTAAGCCGCCTCTTCAACTTATATAAGGAGGGCAGGGCTCCCCAAAGAGGAGGAAGCAAGAAGAAACAATCTCTAGGGCTAAATACAAAGAGTCGGTTTACCGGCGACTCCCTCATGATCATAATGAGACCTAGCCACAAACTGCGTGTAGGGTTATTATCGGATGATGTTTCCCGGGGCCCGAAGCTGTCTAAACCCTTGTCTTGTGTTGCGTCTCTCGATTCCGCTCAATCCCTCTCAAGCTACCACATAGATGCATTGGCCTCGCGACTAAGTCCTCACACTAGGACATCTGCCGTGACAATTCCATGATAGAACCCATCTAATAAGTCTAGGTTTAGCATCTTTCTTTTCCATAAGGCATTTAATAGTAGCATGATCAGTGTGAATAGTTACTTTAGAATCAACAATATAAGGTCTGAACTTATCACAAGCAAAAACAACTGCTAAAAATTCATTTTCAGTGGTAGCATAATTTCTCTAGGCATTGTCTAGAGTTTTACTAGCATATTGGATAACATTTAATTTCTTATCAACTCTTTCTCCTAGAACAGCCCCTACAGCATAATCACTAGCATCACACATAATTTCAAAGGGTAAATTCCAATCAGGTGGCTGAACAATAGGTGCAGAAATCAATGCTTTCATAAGTATTTCAAATGCTTCTACACAATCATCGTCAAAGACAAAAGGAATATCTTTTTGTAATAGATTAGTTAGAGGCTGAAATTTTTTTGAGAAGTCCTTAATGAACCTCCTATAAAAACTGGCGTGACCGAGGAAGCTTCTTATACCTTTGATGTCCTTGGGACACAACATCTTTTCAATAGCATCAACTTTAGCTTTGTCAACTTCAATACCTATTTCAGAAATTTTATGCCCCAAGACAATACCTTCATTAACCATAAAGTGGCATTTCTCCCAATTCAGAACAAGATTAGTTTCTTCACATCTCTGCAAAACTCGATCAAGGTTGCTCAAGCAATCATCAAAAGGGGATCCATAAATGGAGAAATCGTCCATGAAAACCTCACATATCTTTTCACAAAAGTCAGAGAATATAGCCATCGTGCATCTTTGAAAGGTAGCAGGTGCATTACATAAACCAAAAGGCATACGTCTATAACAAAAGTACCAAAATGGCAAGTATAAGTGGTCTTTGATTGATCATCAACTGACACAGGTATTTGAGAGAAGCCGGAGTAACCATCTAGAAAGCAAAAATGTGTGTGTTTGGATAATCTTTCTAGCATTTGATCAATAAAAGGTAAGGGGGGATGATCTTTTTTAGTAGCCTTATTTAATTTGCGAAATCAATTATCATCCTATAACCTGTAATAATTCTTTGCAGGATCAAATCATCTTTATCATTAGGAACAATAGTAATACCTCCCTTCTTGGGAACACAATGAACAAGACTTACCCACTTACTATCAGCAACGGGTGTAACATCCCAAATTTGCAATTTGGAATGTTATACATAGTCATCCATGCATATCATATTTTATTCGCCTTTCGTCTCGCGATCCTCAAAAATACTAAGCAACTCAAGGACCTTCGGAGAGAGTTGGGGATTTTCCGGTTTTCATATTTGATTCTTTTATCAAATAATGAAACGAGGATTTGATCTTAATCATTTCTCTCCGAAAAATATTTCACATTTAAAATTAAAGAGAGGAGATAATATGACTTCTCCAAGATAATTGAAATATTGGAGGAAAAATATTAAAATCAAATATATGTTTTATTTGGATTTTACTGCAATTTTGTTTGCATTAGAAAAAATTACATGTTTTTAAAATGGCATTTTAGGGCCAAGAAAATGTTCATCTTATTCTAAATATTTTATTTAGACGGTGAAATTTTGTTTTGGCATTTTTAGATTTTTATTTATTTTTCTAGGATTTTTCTTGTCGGCGGAATTATTTTTTTTAAAGAGTTCCCGCTCCTGACTGGGCCTAGGGCCCAGCCGCCGCCGCCTCCTGTGCGTGCGCGCCACCACCGCCGACGACTCGGACTAGGAGTCCGAGCCGGACTCCTCTCCGCTGCCGCGCCTTGGCCCCTCCTCCAAGACGCCGCCCCGCCCCCTTTATAAGCCGTCACCCCGCCGCCCAAACCGCCACCCCACCGCCGCCTGCCCCGCCGCCCCAAGCCACAGCCGCCGCCGTCGCTTGCCGCCGCCGCCGC
>NC_057797.1:590004824-590018584 GCF_018294505.1 Triticum aestivum
CCGCCGGATCCGCCGCCGTTTTTTTTATAAAAACCGTCCATTTTTTTAGAAACCCTAGATCCATTTTTTTTGTTTCACCGGTTTTTTTCCGGTTCTTCTAGTTAGCGGACGTTCGTCCGAACGTTTGTTTTAACGAATGGTTTTCGCCCGTTAGATACAACTAGCGAACGCTCGTTCGTTAGTCTGTTCGTCAGTTTTCTTTTATCAGATTTATTCCGTGATTTTCTCTGATCGCGATTTCTGATCCGATCTTAGTTCTATTTTTCTTTTCGCTCGTTAGTCGGAATCAGGCGATTCAAGCGCCTGGATATTCGTCTCGAAACCCTCTTTCTGTTTAACCAACTCAAACAAGTTTTCTCTACTGTAAAATTTGACCTAGTTTCAGATTAGTAAATGAAGCTTCTTTCTTTCGCCGTTTGAGTTTTGTTGCTCCGTTGATTTGATTCTTTTTGCGAACCAGAGTTCTTAATTTGAACTTTCTGGTCAACCTCTTTTATTTGAGTTTTGCTTGTGCATCGTTGCTTGTTACTTATGTATGCTATTGTTTGCTTGCGATAGAACACCCGGAGTGCGAAGCGTGCTACTACGAGTCCCTAGGTTTCGCAAATCATCAGCAAGGCAAGTAACACTTTGATCATACCCCTTTATAACCCAGTTTTGATGTATTAGTTCCAATCCTCAAACATTGCATGATTAGGATGTCATTAACTTGTGGGTTGGGAAGTAGTTGATGAGGTAGAACCTATTGCCCTGTTACATTCAAACCCTTGGGAGTTACTCCACGTGTTGCTTATATTACTATGCTATGCTATGCTCGTAGACGTGGTTTGGGTTTGAGTGAAATCCATGACAGATGTGAGATTGTTAAATTAATGGTTCAACTTAAGGTGGCAACTTAATCAAACAACTGGGTGGATTGAGGCACCTGGAGTACCCAGTGTTGCCTGTATTTTTTTGGAAATCCCGGAGTACCCGTGTGATCTTCCTATGGACCGCCACCCAGGCTCAAAGGGAACTGAGATGATTCATGCTAGAAACTTCCGTGTGCAGCCACAAGCTAATATGGGCTCTAGCATAGTTGAGTAAGTTACATGAAGATCTTGAAGAGGCGGATCAGCAGGTAGTGAGATGTAGGTTTGGTATGGTCTGTCCGGAGTAGAGAGTTAATGTTTCTGAAAGACTGTGTCTTGGTCATTCGTTTCTCAAACACCATGTAGTGCGAGAAATCCAACGGAGGCGATCGAGTCTTGTGGGGAAAAGTGCGCAAACCTCTACAGAGTGTACAATCTAATCATGGTTAGCCGTGTCCCTGGTTATGGACAATTCTTGAGTATCTAGTACTTGGGTTATCACATGTATCTAATCATGTTTAATTAATATTGTTGGGTTGTTAATCACTTCAATTGGGATTGAGTTGGAGGAACCTTCTCAATGATGTTTCAACTACCATGATAGTAAAATTAAAATCTATTCCTTTGTTGGAGGAAAAAATTGGCTTTTGGCAAAAACTATAAACCATAGAGCTTTCCACCAGCCAAATATGCATGTAGTGATAGCATTATTCTGTTCTTGCTCTACTGTGTTACATTGCCAGCATATTCCACGTGATGACCCATTTTTGGGCTGCAACATATTATGTTGCAGACTTTTCAGACGAGGAGTAAGGTTCGTTAGGTCATTGTCGTGCAGCTCAGCTATGCCGTTGGAGTTGATGGACTCACTTTATCTTCCAAGCCTTTCGCTGTTACCATATTAGATGGCCTTAAGCCATATTATTGTAATAGTTCTCTCTTGAGACATTTGATGTAATAAGCGTGTGATTGCTACTCTGTTATAAATCCTTCGAGTACTGTGTGTGTCAGCATTACCGATCCAGGGATGACACTGAAGCACAGAGACTTGACCATCTGAGGTCGGGTCGCTACAAGATGGTATCAGAGCCAGGTTGAGTGTAGGACACGACCACTAAGATAAACCCTAGGTCACACCTCTCTTATCATTTCTAACTCCTCTCCATTTTCTACTCTTTAGGATGACGAAGATGAAGAACAAGTTTGCACAACCGGATGAAGACACTCCTTTTGGACGTCACTTGAAGGAAGTCACTAGGTACTTGAACATTGGAATACCAAGCTTCACCGAGACATACAACGCCACTTTACCTGAAGAGGAGCGCTGGATGATTCAAGTACAAGTTCCAGGAAGGACGTTCTCGCCAACTTCTAAACCCATAGAGTTTTCTTTCGAAGCACCCACCTGGAGTCTAGGTAAGAGCATGGCAGCCCACATTACCATTGGACGCATTGGAGAAGTTTACAACAGGGTGCTTAAGGACACTATTTACCAAATATGTGGGCGCCAAGACGAGCAATGGGAAGTAATCAGCACCAGGAAGGATAGATCCATTGCAGCTTTCATCCAGGAGTTAAACCAGCACATCCGACGTCAGGAAAACCAGATGTGCACGGACATGATGGACTTAAAGAAGGCGAAGAGTAGGATCATTGAGCTGGAGGAAGAACTCAAGTTTACACTCGATGGATATGAGGAGGAAATCAAGACACTACTGGAGAAGAATGACGACCTAGTCAAGAAGATCGGAGTATTCATGGAGGACCAGCACCAATAGAAGAAGAAGAAGAACCCAAGGAGATATGCCCCGAGGACTACATCATCATCGACGACACCGATTCCGATCCTAGTGATGATGACTTTGAAGACGAAGCTGGAGCTGACATCATGGAGTCTTCCACCGATCAAAATTTCTAGATGACTACCATATATCACTAGTATTCCCCCATGTATTTAGTAGTAGTTGAGCACTTGTGCGATAGTTCTAGATAGTTTGTATGCCCTTGCTTGATTGATTGGGTGAAATGATTGTGTTTGTCTCATGTGCATATGGGTAGTGCTTTCTCATTAGACCTCTTTTCTATTCTAAATCTCTTCCATCTAAACCCCTTAGATGCCTCCGAGACATGACACCAGTTTTTCCTTCCCACCGGAGCTCACCCAGTTGATCCAACAGAAGAATACTTTGATGCAATTGCTAGTTCAGAATCAGGGCAACAACAACAACAACAACAACAACAACAACAACAACAACCCGCCGTCCGTGGACAACCTAGCCCGTTTTCTAAGGTTACAACCGCCGGTGTTTTCCAGTAGCATCGAGCCCATAGTTGCGGACGATTGGCTACGCCGTATTGGAAGGGAGTTGACCACCGCAGGTTGCACAGATGCTGAGAGAGTGCGCTTTTCCGCACATCAATTGGATGGACTAGCAGCCTCATGGTGGGAGAATTACACAACCACTTTCCCTATAGCCAATGTCACTTGGGACCAGTTTCAGCAAGCTTTCCGCACAGCCCATGTCTCCACTGGAGCTATGCAAATGAAGAAGCGGGAGTTCCGCAACCTACGCCAGGGGGATCGTACTGTGGATCAGTACGTGGATGAGTTTAGCAAGTTATCTCGCTATGCCCTTGATGATGTGGCTACAGATGCCGCGAAGCAGGAGAAGTTTATGGAAGGGCTGAATGATGAGATGAGCATGCAGTTGATGGTAGCAACCTTCAACAATTACCAGGAGTTGGTAGATAAGGCTCTTACGATTGAAGGGAAGCAGCAGCAGATTGAGAGCCGCAAGAGAAAGTATGGACAAGGGAAGTATAACTCTGGAGCTCAGCAGAAACCTCGCCTAACCCCGAACTCGGGAGTACATGTTCATAACCATGGAGGTCACAACCACACTGGAGGAGGATCGCATAACCACAATGGTTCTAAGAATGGGAATGGGAACGGAACCAACAATAATCATAACCGCCCCAACCCAGCCACACCCGCCAAAAGGGACTTAAGTCATGTTACTTGTTTCAAGTGTGGGAAGACTGGACACTACGCCACGGAGTGCCCTGAAGGAAAGAATGGAAATGGAAATGGGAGCGCTAGGAAGAAGCCAAATCCATTCAACAAAGGACAAGTGAACCACGTTAGCATGGAGGAGGTTGAAGAGCAGCCGGACGCGGTAATAGGTAAGTTTTTGGTTAAGTCATTTACCGCTCTTGTTCTTTTCGATACTGGTGCATCGCATTCATACATATCAAGGGGATTCATGGATAAGTTTAAACTACCAACCCAAACCCTTAGGACCCCTCTTTTAGTAAGTTCACCCGGAGCAGAGTTTATGGCTAGCCGATGGTGTGACTAGATACCCTTAACCATTGGTACACATGTTTTTCCATCCGACCTAATTATCTTGGAGTCACAAGGATTGGATGTGATATTGGGTATGGAATGGATGTCAAAGTTTGGAGGAAGCATTGACTGTGCTAGTAAGTCAATTTATCTCACCACCCCGGAAGGGAAAAGGATTAAGTATGTATCTAGGCATGTGCCTAGGAGGAGTCAAGTGAATGCCCTTACGGGAGTTGTTTAGGAGGAAGAGCCTATAGTGAAGGATTACCCGGATGTTTTTCCAGAGGAGTTACCAGGCATGCCACCGGATAGAGACATTGAGTTTTTGATAGAGCTGTTGCCAGGTACAGGACCAATATCCAAGAGACCCTATCGGATGCCCGCAAATGATCCGGAAGAAATTAAGAAATAGATCAAGGAATTATTGGAGAAAGGATACATCCGAAGAAGTTCATCACCTTGGGGAGCCCCAGTACTTTTGGTTGAGAAGAAGGATAAATCCCTGAGGATGGTTGTTGATTATCGAGCATTAAATGAAGTGACGATTAAGAACAAGTACCCACTGCCGATGATCAACGATCTGTTTGATCAGTTGCAAGGAGCTAAAGTGTTTTCGAAGATCGATTTGCGATCGGGGTATCATCAGTTGAAGATACGAGAGAAGGACATACCGAAGACAGCGTTCACAACACGATATGGATTATACGAGTACACGGTCATGTCATTTGGACTGACTAACGCCCCTGCCTATTTCATGAGCATGATGAACAAGGTGTTCATGGAGTATTTGGACAAGTTTGTTGTGGTGTTTACTGATGATATTATGGTATACTCGAAAAACAAGGAGGAGCACAAGGAGCATTTGCGCTTAGTTCTCGAGAAACTCAGGGAACACTAGTTGTATGCTAAGTTTAGCAAATGCGAATTTTGGTTGAAGGAAGTCAGGTTCCTTGGACATGTTATATCGGGAGAAGGTATAGCAGTAGACCCCAGCAAAATTCAGTCAGTCACTGAATGGTTGGCACCCACTTCAGTTAGCGAGATCCACAGTTTTCTTGGACTCGCAGGATACTACCGGAGATTCATCGAGAATTTTTCCAAGATTGCAAAGCCAATGACTGAACTGTTGAAGAAGGATACTAAGTTTAAATGGACAGAAGATTGCGAGGCAAGTTTCCAGGAATTGAAGAAACGTTTGACTACAACGCCAGTACTAACACTGCCAGATATACATAAGGAATTCCAAGTGTACTGCGATGCCTCACGCTTAGGACTTGGATGTGTGCTTATGCAAGACGGGAGAGTTGTTTTGCATGCCTCACGACAACTAAAACCCCATGAGTTGAACTATGCCATGCACGATTTGGAGTTAGCAGCCGTAGTACATGCATTGAAGACCTGGAGACATTACCTTATTGGAAACCGTTGTGATGTGTACATGGACCATAAGAGTTTGAAGTACATTTTCACCCAGAAGGAACTGAACCTTAGACAAAGGAGATGGTTGGAACTTATAAAGGATTATGACATGAAGCTACACTATCATCCAGGAAAGGCCAATGTCGTAGCAGACGCCTTGAGCTGGAAGAGTTATGCTAATATCCTTGAAAGTAAGGGACTGCCGAAGGAATTAGCAGAGAATATCATGGAACTTCGATTGGAGATTGTTCCTAGAGGATCCGTTGCAACAATGGAGGTCCAGTCGACATTGCTGGACAAGATTCGGGAAGCCCAGAAAGAGGACAAGGAGATTGCTGAGATAAAGGAGAAGATGAGCAAAGGAAAGGCCAAAGGTTTTCGTGAAGATGAGCACGGTACCCTACGTTTTGAGGCCCGAGTTTATGTGCCCAATAACCAGGAGATCAGGAAGTTAATACTTCAAGAGGCCCATGACTCACCATACTCGATACACCCCAGAAACACCAAGATGTATTTGGATTTGAAGGAACATTTTTGGTGGACCGGTATGAAGAAGGATATTGCCGAGTATGTAGTCGTATGTGATGTATGTCAACGCATGAAGGCAGAGCATCAGAAGCCAGTAGGACTTTTACAGCCTATGCCGATACCCGAATGGAATTGAGATAAACTGGGCATGGACTTTATCACCGGATTGCCCAGGACCAAAGCAGGATATGATTCCATATGGGTAGTAGTTGATCGCTTGACCAAAGTAGCTCACTTCATCCCAGTGAAAACCACCTATACAAGTGCAAAGTTGGCCAAGATATATATGTCCAGGATAGTATGTCTGCATGGAGTTCCGAGGACCATCGTATCAGATCGAGGAACACAGTTTACCTCAAAGTTTTGGCACCAGTTGCACCAGACTTTGGGAACGAGATTGGAGTTTAGTACAACATTTCACCCGCAGACGGATGGACAAACAGAGAGAGTCAACCAAATTTTGGAGGACATGTTGAGTGCCTGTGCGCTAGATTATGGATCTAGTTGGGATGACAATTTGCCATATGCAGAGTTTTCCTACAACAATAGCTATCAAGCCAGTTTGAAGATGGCACCGTTTGAAGCCCTGTATGGACGAAGATGCAGAACACCGTTAATGTGGGACGAGGTAGGAGACCGACAGTTGTTTGGACCAGACTTGACCAAGGAGTCTAAGGAGAAGGTTAAATTGATTCGTGACAGACTAAAGATTGCTCAGTCCAGGCAGAAGAGTTATGCTGACTCAAAACGCAAGGAGGTAACCTATGAAATTGGAGATCGAGCATATCTGCGAGTATCACCCTTGCGAGGAGTGAAACGTTTTGGAGTTAAGGGAAAGTTAGCCCCGAGATTTGTAGGACCATATCGTATTTTGGAATAGATGGGAGAAGTTGCCTACAAGTTGGAGTTACCCGAGGGATTTTCAGGAGTTCATGATGTGTTTCATGTTTCACAGCTGAAGAAGTGCCATGCTGAGATGGCAGATATACCGGTAAGAGATACAGTACACCTAGAGGCAATTTAGTTGGACAATGATTTGACTTATGAGGAGAAACCAATTAAGATTCTGGAGTTTGCCAGCAGAGTCACCCGCAGTAAGGTTATCAACTTTTGTAAAGTTCAGTGGAGCCACCATACCGAGGATGAAGCCACCTGGGAACGAGAGGATGATCTTCGCAAAGACCACCCACACCTATTTTCTAGCCAACCCGAATCTCGAGGGCGAGATTCATCCTAAGGGGGGTAGGTTTGTAACATCCCAAATTTGCAATTTGGAATGTTATACATAGTCATCCATGCATATCATATTTTATTCGCTTTTCGTCTCGCGATCCTCAAAAATCCTAAGCAACTCAAGGACCTTCGGAGAGAGTTGGGGATTTCCCGGTTTTCATATTTGATTCTTTTATCAAATAATGAAACGAGGATTTGATTTTAATTATTTCTCTCCGAAAAATATTTCACATTTAAAATTAAAGAGAGGAGATAATATGACTTCTCCAAGATAATTGACATATTGGAGGAAAAATATTAAAATCAAATATTTGTTTTATTTGCATTTTACTGCAATTTTGTTTGCATTAGAAAAAAATTGCATGTTTTCAAAATGGCATTTTAAGGCCAAGAAAATGTTCATCTTGTTCTAAATATTTTATTTAGACGGTGAAAATTCGTTTTGGCATTCTTAGATTTTTATTTATTTTTCTAGGATTTTTCTTGTCGGCGGAATTATTTTTTTTAAAGAGTTCCCGCTCCCGACTGGGCCTAAGGCCCAGCCAAGCAGGCTGGCCCAGTCGCCGCCTCCGCCTCCTGCGCACGTGTGCCAGCGCCTCCGCCGACTCGGACTAGGAGTCCGAGCCAGACTCCTCTCCGCCGCCGCGCCTTGCCCCCTCCTCCAAGACGCCGCCCCGTCCCCTTTATAAGCCGCCACCCCGCCGCCCAAACCGCCACCCCACCGCCGCCTGCCACGCCGCCCCAAGCCGCAACCGCCGCCGCCTGCCTCGCCGCAGCCGCAGCCGAGCCCCGCCGCCGCCACTTGCCGCCACCGCCGCCGAGCCGCCGCCGCCGCCCCGCGAGCCGCCGCCCGAAGCCCCTCGCCGGAGGTAACCGCCGGATCCGCCACCGGTTTTTTTATAAAAACTGTCCGTTTTTAGAAACCCTAGATCCGTTTTTTTTGGTTTCGCCAGTTTTTTTCTAGTTCTTCTAGTTAGCAGATGTTTGTCCGAACGTTTGTTTTAACGAACGGTTTTCGCCCGTTAGATACAACTAATGAACGCTCGTTCATTAGTCTGTTCGTCAGTTTTCTTTTATCGGATTTATTCCGCGATTTTCTCTGATCGTGATTTCTGATCCGATCTTAGTTTCTGTTCTTCTTTTCGCTCGTTAGTCGGAATCAAGCGATTCAAGCGCCTGGAGTTTCGTCTCGAAACCCTCTTTATGTTTAAGCAACTCAAACAAGTTTTCTCTATTGTAAAATTTGACCTAGTTTCAGATTAGTAAACGAAGCTTCTTTGTTTCGCCGTTTGAGTTTCGTTGCTCCGTTGATTTGATTCTTTTTGCGAACCAGAGTTCTTAATTTGAACTTTCTGGTCAACCTCTTTTATTTGAGTTTTGCTTGTGCATCGTTGCTTGTTACTTATGTATGCTATTGTTTGCTTGCGACAGAACACCCGGAGTGCGAAGCGTGCTACTACGAGTCCCTAGGTTTCGCAGATCGTCAGCAAGGCAAGTAACACTTTGATCATACCCCTTTATAACCCAGTTTTGATGCATTAGTTCCAATCCTCAAACATTGCATGATTAGGATGTCATTAACTTGTGGGTTGGGAAGTAGTTGATCAGGTAGAACCTATTGCCCTGTTACATTCAAACCCTTGGGAGTTACTCTACGTGTTGCTTATATTATTATGCTATGCTATGCTCGTAGACGTGGTTTGGGTTTGAGTGAAATCCATGGCAGATGTGAGATTGTTAAATTAATGGTTCAACTTAAGGTGGCAACTTAATCAAACAACTGGGTGGATTGAGGCACCTGGAGTACCCGGTGTTGCCTGTATTTTTTTGGAAATCCCGGAGTACCCGTGTGATCTTCCTATGGACCGCCACCCAGGCTCAAAGGGAACTGAGATGATTCATGCTAGAAACTTCCGTGTGCATCTACAAGCTAATATGGGCTCTAGCATAGTTGAGTAAGTTACATGAAGCTCTTGAAGAGGCAGATCAGCAGGTAGTGGGATGTAGGTTTGGTACGGTCTGTCCGGAGTAGAGAGTTAATGTTTTTGAAAGACTGTGTCTCGGTCATTCGTTTCTCAAACACCATGTAGTGTGAGAAATCCAACGGAGGCGATCGAGTCTTGTGGGGAAAAGTGCGCAACCTCTGCAGAGTGTACAATCTAATCATGGTTAGCTGTGTCCCCGATTATGGACAATTCTTGAGTATCTAGTACTTGGGTTATCACATGTATCTCACTTTATCTTCCAAGCCTTCCGCTGTTACCGTATTAGATGGCCTTAAGCCATATTATTGTAATAAGTTCTCTCTTGAGACATTCGATGTAATAAGTGTGTGATTGCTACTCTGTTATAAATCCTTCTAGTACTGTGTGTGTCAGCATTACCGATCCAGGGGTGACACTGAAGCACAGAGACTTGACCATCTGAGGTCGGGTCACTACAACAGGATAAATTATACCTGCCTCAAGGAGCTTTAGTATTTCTTTTCTTACCACTTCTTTCATCTTAGGATTCAGCCGTCGTTGATGATCAATAACTGGTTTGGCGTCTTCCTCCAAATTTATTTTGTGTTGACATAGAGTGGGACTAATGCCCTTAAGATCATCAAGAGTGTATCCAATAGTAGCATGGTGCTTCTTCAGAGTTTTCAATAATTTCTCTTCCTCCTTCTCTGAAAGGTTAGCACTAATAATAACAGGATATATTTTCTTTTCATCAAGATAAGCATATTTAAGAGTATCAGGTAATGGTTTAAGCTCAAACACAGGATCACCCTTGGGTGGAGGAGGATCCCCTAGGATTTCAATAGGCAAGTTGTGTTTCAGAATAGGCCCCTGTTTAAAGAATACTTCATCTATTTCCCTTCTTTCATTCATGAACATATCATTTTCATGGTCTAGCAAATATTGTTCTAAAGGATCAGTAGGAGGCACGGCAATAGAAGCAAGACCAATAATTTCATCTTTACTAGGCAATTCTTTATCATGGGGTTGTCTACGAAATTTAGAAAAATTAAACTCATGAGAAATATTCCCTAAACCAATAGAAAAAAATATCCTTATTGCAGTCTATCTTAGCATTGACAGTATTCAAGAAGGGTCTACCAAATATAATGGGACAAAAACTATCTTGTGGGGAACCAAGAACAAGAAAATCAGTAGGATATTTGGCCTTCCCACACAAGACTTCAATGTCTCTAATGATCCCAACTGGTGAAATAGTATCTCTATTGGCAAGCTTAATGGTAACATCAATATCTTCTATCTCAGCTGGTGCAATCTCATGCATAATTTCTTTGTATAAGGAAATAGGTATTGCACTAGCACTAGCACCCATATCACATAAGCCATGATAACAATGATCTCCTATTTTAACAGAAATAACAGGCATGCCCACGACAGGTCTATGTTTATCTTTAGCACCAGGTTTAGCAACTCTAGCAGTCTCATCACAGAAGTAAATAACCTGCCCATCAATATTATCGGCCAAGAGATCTTTAACCATAGCAGCTTTAGGTTCAACTTTAGCTTGCTCAGGGGGTTTAAGTGTCTTAATATTACTTTTGTTAACCACAGTTGAAGCTTTAGCATGATTCTTAATTATAATAGGGAAAGGTGGTTTCTCAACATAAGCAGTAGGAACAATAGGATCATTATAAGTGATAGTCTTTTCTTCAACTTTAATAGGTGTAACTACTTTTACTTCAACGGGAGGATTATATTTAAACCACTTCTCCTTAGGGAGATCAACATGAGTAGCAAAAGATTCACAGAAAGAAGCTACTATCTCAGAGTCAAGTCCATATTTAGTGCTAAATTTACGGAAAACATCGGTATCCATAAAAGATTTAACACAATCAAACTTAGGTGTTATACCTGACTCCTTACCTTCATCGAGATCCCAATCTTCAGAGTTGCATTTAATTCTCTCCAATAAATTCCATTTGTATTCAATAGTCTTCATCATAAAGGAACCAGTACAAGAAGTATCGAGCATGGAGCGATTCTTGTTAGAAAGTCGAGCATAAAACTTTTGAATAATCATTTCTCTTGAGAGCTCAAGATTGGGGCATGAATATAACATTGACTTAAGCCTCCCCCAAGATTTCTCCTTCACAAGGCCAAAAATTATATATATAATTACGATCACGATGAACAAGATGCATTGGAAAAACTTCTGATGGAATTCCAATTTCAATCGCTTATAGTCCCATATCCCATATCATCACATAGCCTATACCATGTCAATGCATATCCCTTCAAAGATAAAGGGAAGACCTTCTTCTTGATAACATCATCGGGCATACCTGCAAGCTTAAATAATCCACAAACTTCATCCACATAGATTAAGTGTAAGTCAGGATGCAATGTTGTAGCGACCATACCTCAAATAGTCCGATCTCTGTGCATCAGTGTCATCCCTGGATCGGTAATGCTGACACGCACAGTACTTGAGGATATATAATAGAGTAGCAATCACACACTTATTACATCGAATGTCTCAAAACAGAACATAAAACAATAAGTATGGCTTAAGGCCATCTAAATCGATAACAGCGGAAGGCTTGGAAGATAAAGTGAGTCCATCAACTCCAATGGCATCACTGAGTGAATGACAACGACCTATGGCTCCTTACTCGTCGTTTGAAAAGTCTGCAACATGATACGTTGCAGCCCAAAATGGGTCAGCACATGGAATATGTTGGCAATGTAACACAAGACAAAAATGAACATAATAATTTCTATCACTACATGCATATATATGGCTGGTGGAGGCTGTATGGTTAATATGTTTTACGAAAAGCCATTTTTTCCCAACAACAAAGGAATAAATTTTATTTAACTATCTTGGTAGTTCTTAAGCATTCAGGAGGTTCCTCCAACTTAATCCCAATTAAACATCATCATTAACCCAGTCAATTTAAATTAAGAGTGATGAGATCCACACGATAATCCAAGAACTAGATACTCAAGATGTCCATAACCGGGGACACGGCTAACCATGATTAGTTTATACACTTTGCAGAGGTTTGCGCACTTTTCCCCACAAGACTCGAATACATCCATGGTCGGAGATTCAAGACACAGTCTTTCTGAAGCATTAACTCTCTACTCTAGGTAGACTATACCACCTACAACCCACTACATCTGCTAGTCTACCTCTTCAAGAGCTTCACGCAACTTACTCAACTATGCTAGAGCCCATAATAGCTTGTGGCTGCACACAGGAGTTTCTAGCATGAATAATCTTATGATCCCTTTGAGCCTGGGTGGCGGGCCGTAGGATGATCACACGGGTCCTCCGGGATATCCTAGGACAACACTGGATTCTCCAGGTGCCCACATGCAATCCACCCAGATGTGTATTTAAGTTGCCTAGTTGAACCATTAATTAACAAACTCACCACTGTTATGGATACTCTCAAACCCAATCCACGTCTACGAGCATAGCATAGCAAATATAAGCAACATAGAAGTAACTCCCATAGGTTTGATAATAAACAGGTGAATAGGTACTACCTCATCTACTTCCCAAAACCCACAATTTAATCAGATCCTAACCATGCAATTGTTTTAGGACTGATCTAATGCAATAAAACTGGGTAGTAAAGAGGTATGATCAAAGTGTTACTTGCCTTGCTTATGATCCGTGAAACCTAGAGACTCGTAGTAGGACGCTTCGCACTCCGGGTACTCTATCACAAACAAACAAGCATACAATAAGCACTCAACTATAAGCATGGGTAAAACTCAAATAAGAATATCTAACCAGAATGTTCAACTTAAGAACTCCGGTTTGCAAAAAGAATCAAATCGACCAAAGCAACAAAACACAAACTGCGAAAGAAACAAGACCCGGTTACTAATCTGGACTTAGATCAAAATTTACAGTACCAAAATCTTGTTCAAGTTGGTTAAACAGAAAGAGGGTTTCGATAAGAAGATCTAGGTGCATGAATCGCCTGATTCCAATAAACGAGCAAAAAGATATACTAGAACGAAGATTAGGGCAGAAATCGCGACCGAAAATAATCGCAGAAAAACCCAGGAAAAAGAAAACTGACGAACAGGCTAATGAATGAACGTTCGTCGTCCGCGGTTAACGGGTGAAAACGGTTCGTTAAAACGAACGTACGAACGGGCGTTCGCTAAATAACTAAAGTGAAAAAAATGATCTAATAAAAAAAGGGATCTAGGGCTTCGAAAAAATGATCGGTTTTCTCGCGAAAACCAATGGCGGCAGCTACCTCCGGTGGTCGGCGAGGTAGCGGCAAGGTCGGGTGGCTCCGGCGGTGGGGCCGGGCGGCGGCAGCGAGGTGGCGTCCGGCAGCGGCAGCAAGGTGGCGTCCGGCGGCAGCGGCGGCGGGGTGCGACGGCGGCGGC
>NC_057797.1:590018911-590028484 GCF_018294505.1 Triticum aestivum
AGGGCTCGCGACTTGGGCCTCGAGGTCGCGGGCCTTCGGCTTATAAAGCCGACCGGGCGCAGTGTCCGGGTCGGACACGGCCCGGTAAGTCGGTTGACTTTTTTTTAAAAATAATTCCGCTTAGAAAAACAAATAAAAGAAATACTAAATGACTCCAAAAATCCTAAAATAAATTTTCCCCGTCCTCTAAAAATCTACCGGACAAGGTGAACATTTATTTGGGCCTCTAATGCAATTTTGAAAAACGCAATTTTTTCCTAATTTAAATAAAATAGCGATAAAAACTCCAAATAAAATCTTATTTGATTTTAATATGAAATCTCCAGTATTTCTTTATTTTGGGGAAGTCATTTTATCCCGTCTCTTTTATTTTTCATAAAAGAAATATTGGAAGAGAAAATAATTAAAATCAAACGATCCTCTTTTCAAAATTTGAGAAAACTCAAATATGAAAATAACGAAATCCCCAACTCTCTCCGTGGGTCCTTGAGTTGCGTAGAATTTCTAGGATCAAACCAAAATGCAATAAAATATGATATGCAATGATGATCTAATGCATAACATACCAAATTGGGAATTTGGGATGTTACAAACCTACCCCCCTTAATATGAATCTCGCTCTTGAGATTCGGGTTGGCTAAAAAATAGGTGAGGGTGATCCTTCCGTAGGTCTTCCTCTTGTTCCCAGGTGGCTTCATCCTCAGTATGGTGGCTCCACTGAACTTTACAGAACTGGATAACCTTGCTGCATGTGACTCGGCTAGCAAAATCAGAAATCTTGACTGGTTTCTCCTAGTAGGTCGAGTCGCTATCCATCTGAATCGCTTCCAGTGGCACTGTATCTCTCAGAGGAATATCAGCCATCTCTGTGGGGCACTTATTCAACTGAGAAATGTGGAACACATCGTGAACTCCTGATAATCCTTCGAGCAATTCCAACTTGTAAGCAACTTCTCCCATACGTTCCAAAACACGGTATGGTCCCACAAAACATGGTGCTAACTTTCCCTTAACTCCAAAGCGCTTCACTCCTCGGAGTGGTGATACACGAAGATACACTCTGTCTCCAACTTCGTAAATTGTCTCCTTGTGTTTAGAGTCCGCATAAATCTTTTGCCTGGACTGGGCTACCTTGAGTCTATCGCGAATCAGCTTAACCTTCTCTTCAGACTCTTTAATCAAATCTGGTCCAAATAACTGACGGTCTCCAACCTCATCCCACAACAATGGTGTCCTGCACCTCCTTCCGTACAATGCTTCGAAAGGGGCCATCTTCAAACTGGCTTGATAGCTGTTTTTGTAAGAGAACTCTGCGTAAGGCAAATTGTCGTCCCAACTAGATCCATAGTCTAGCGTACAAGCTCTCAACATGTCCTCCAAAATCTGACTGACTCTCTCAGTCTGTCCATCTGTCTACGGGTGAAAGGTTGTACTGAACTCTAGCCTGGTTCCAAAAGTCTCATGCAACTGATTCCAAAACTTTGAGGTAAACTAGGTTCCTCTATCTGATACAATGGTCCTCGGAACTCCATGCAGACATACGATCCTGGTCATGTATCTCTTTGCCAACTTAGCACTGGTGTACATGGTCTTGACTGGAATGAAATGAGCTACCTTTGTCAATCGATCGACTACAACCCATATCGAGTCATAGCCTGAATGGGTCATGGGCAATCCCATGATAAAGTCAATGCCTAGTTTATCCCACTTCCATTCGGGTATCGGCAATGGCTGTAGCAATCCAGCTGGCTTCTGATGTTCTGCCTTCACTCTCTGACATACATCACAAACTGCTACATACTCCTCAATATCCTTCTTCATTCCGGTCCACCAGAATCTATCCTTCAAATCCAGATACATCTTTGTATTTCCTGGGTGAATCGAATACGGCAAATCACGGGCCTCTAGTAGAATCAACTTCCTGATCTCCAGATCATTAGGCACATAAACGTGATCCTCAAACCATAGGGTATCATGCTCATCCTCACGAAATTCCTTAGCTTTTCCTTTGCTCATTCTTTCCTTTATCTCAGCAATCTCCATGTCCGTCTTCTGGGCTTCCCTGATCTTATTGATCAAAGTAGACTAAATATCCAATGCTGCTACATAACCTCTTGGGACTATTTCCAAATATAGCTCATGAAGATGCTCCGCTAACACCTTGGGTAACTCTCTGGTCATGAGTGTATTGACATGGCTCTTGTGGCTCAATGCATCGGCTACTACGTTAGCCTTTCCGGGATGATAATGCTTTCATATCATAATCCTTAATGACCTCCAACCATCTCCTTTGTCTGAGATTCAACTCCTTCTGCGTGAAGATATACTTCAAACACTCGTGATCCGTGTACACCTCACAATGGTTACCGATGAGAAAATGTCTACATGTCTTCAACGCATGCACTACGGCTGCTAACTCCAAATCATGGGTAGCATAATTCAACTCATGGGGTTTAAGCTGTCGTGAGGCATACGAAACAACTCTTCCCTCCTGCATAAGCACTGCTCCAAGTCCTCGATAAGAAGCGTCGCAATACACCTGGTAATCCTTGTGTTGATCTGGAAGAATCAACACTGGAGCTGTAACCAAGCATTTCTTCAACTCCTGGAAACTGGCCTCACATTCCTTAGTCCATTTGAACTTGTCGTCCTTCTTCATCAACTCCGTCATGGGCTTTGCAATCTTCGAGAAATTCTTAATAAACCTCCGGTAGTATCCTGCGAGTCCAAGAAAACTCCGGATCTCTCCAACCGACGTGGGTGCTTCCCAATTTGTCACAGTGACAACCTTGGTAGAGTTTACTGCTATTCCTTCTCCGGATATAACATGTCCGAGGAATCCAACTTCCTTCAACCAAAACTCACACTTTCTGAACTTGGGATGTAACTGGTGTTCTCTGAACTTGGCAAATTGTCGCCCCAACTAGATCCATAGTCTAGTTTACAAGCTCTCAACATGTCCTCTAAAATCTGATTGACTCTCTCAGTCTGTCCATCTGTCTACGGGTGAAAGGTTGTACTGAACTCTAGCCTGGTTCCCAAAGTCTCATGCAACTGATTCCAAAACTTTGAGGTAAACTGGGTTCCTCTATTTGATACAATGGTCCTCAGAACTCCATGCAGACATACGATCCTAGTCATGTATATCTTTGCCAACTTAGCACTGGTGTACATGGTCTTGACTGGAATGAAATGAGCTACCTTCGTCAAACGATCGACTACAACCCATATCGAGTCGTAGCCTGAACGGGTCCTGGGCAATCCCGTGATAAAGTCCATGCCTAGTTTATCCCACTTCCATTTGGGTATCAGCAATGGCTGTAGCAATCCAGCTGGCTTCTGATGTTCTGCCTTCACTCTCTGACATACATCACAAACTGCTACATACTCCGCAATATCCTTCTTCATTCCGGTCCACTAGAATCTATCCTTCAAATTCAGATACATCTTGGTATTTCCTGGGTCAATCGAATACGGCGAATCATGGGCCTCTTGCAGAATCAACTTCCTAATCTCCAGATCATTAGGCACATAAACGTGATCCTCAAACCATAGGGTATCGTGCTCATCCTCACGAAATCCCTTAGCTTTTCCTTTGCTCATTCTTTCCTTTATCTCAGCAATCTCCTTGTCCTTCTTCTGGGCTTCGCTAAGCTTATCCATCAAATTAGACTGAATCTCCAATGCTGCTACATAACCTCTCGGAACTATTTCCAAAATAGCTCATGAAGATCCTCCGCTAACTCCTTGGGTAACTCTCCGGTCATGAGTGTATTGACATGGCTCTTGCAGCTCAACGCATCGGCTACTACGTTAGCCTTTCCGGGATGATAATGCAACTTCATATCATAATCCTTAATGAGCTCTAACCATCTCCTCTGTCTGAGATTCAACTCCTTCTGCGTGAAGATATACTTCAAACTCTTGTGATCCGTGTACACCTCACAATGGTTTCCGATGAGAAAATGTCTCCATGTCTTCAATGCATGCACTACGCCTGCTTACTCCAAATCATGGGTAGCATAATTCAACTCATGGGGTTTAAGCTGTCGTGAGGCATATGAAACAACTCTTCCCTCATGCATAAGCACTGCTCCAAGTCCTCGACGAGAAGCGTCGCAATACACCTGGTAATCCTTGCATTGATCTGTAAGAATCCACACTGGAGCTGTAACCAAGCGTTTCTTCAACTCCTGGAAACTGGCCTCGCATTCCTCAGTCCATTTGAACTTGGTGACCTTCTTTAACAACTCTGTCATGGGCTTTGCAATCTTCGATAAATTCTTAATAAACCTCCGGTAGTATCCTGCGAGTCCAAGAAAACTCTGGATCTCTCCAACCGACATGGGTGCTTCCCAATTTGTCATAGTGACAACCTTGGTAGAGTCTACTGCTATTCCTTCTCCGGATATAACATGTCCGAGGAATCCAACTTCCTTCAACCAAAACTCACACTTTCTGAACTTGGCATATAACTGGTGTTCTCTGAGCTTCCCAAGTACCAAACGCAAATGCTCCTTATGTTCCTCTTCATTCTTCGAGTAGACCAGAATATCATCAATGAACACCACTAGGAACTTATCCAAAAAATCCATAAACACCTTGTTCATCATGTTCATGAAACGGGCAGGTGCGTTAGTCAGACCAAATGACATAACGGTATACTCATATAGCCCGTACCTTGTGGTAAAAGTTGTCTTAGGTATATCCTGCTCTCGAATCTTCAGCTAGTGGTACCCTGATCATAGATCGATCTTGGAAAACACCTTAGCTCCTTGCAGCTGGTCAAACAAATCGTTTATCATCGGCAGTGGGTTCTTGTTCTTGACCGTCACCTCATTCAATCCACGATAGTCAACAACCATCCTCAGAGATCCATCCTTCTTCTCCACTAGAAGCACTACTGATCCCCAAGGTCACGAGCTTGGGCGAATATATCCTTTATCTAGTAACTCCTTAATCTGCTTCTTAATTTCCTATAAATCCTTTGCGGGCATCCTGTACGGTCTCTTAGATATTGGCCCTGTGCCCGGCAAAAGTTTGATCAAAAACTCAATGTCTCCATCCGGTGGCATGCCTGGCAACTCTTTTGGAAATACATCCGGGAAATCCTTCACCACTAGTATTTCCTCTTGTACAACTCCTAATAAGGAATTTACTTGAGTCCTATTTGGCACATGCCGGGATACATACTTGATCCTTCTTCCTTCTGGGGTGGTAAGAAAAATCGACTTACTGGCGCAGTCAATGTACCCTTCATACTTCAATAACCAATCCATGCCTAATATCACATCCAGTCCTTGTAACTCCAATACTATTAGGTCTGAGGGAAACAGGTAGTTACCAATCCTTAATGGTAACCGATCACACCAAAGGCTAGCCATATACTCTGCTCCTAGCGAGGTTACTAACATGGTTGTCCTAAGGGTTTGGGTGGCAGTTTAAACTTATCCACAAATCCCCTTGATATTTATGAATGCGATGCACCAGTATCAAAAAGAACGATTGCAGTAAATGACTTAACCAAAAACTTACCTATTACTGCATCGAGTTGCGCTTCAATCTCCTCCACGCTAACATGATTCACTTGTCCCCTATTGAAAGGGTTGGGCTTCTTCCCAGAGCCTCCATTGCCATTTCCATTGTTTGCTTCAGAACATTCTGTGGCATAATGTCCATTCTTCCCGCACTTGAAACAAGTAATGTGACTTAGATCCTTCTTGGCGGGCGTTGTGGGGTTGGTACGGTTTTGGCCGTTGCTTCCTCCATTACCATTTGCATCCCTGGGGCCACTATGGTTGTGCGTAATCCCTCTATTGTGGTTGTGACCTCCATGGTTATGTTGAAGGGCCCCTCCTGAGTTTGGGGTAAAACGGGGTCTCTGCTGAGCTCCAGAATTATACTTCCCATGTCCATACTTCCTCTTACGGTTGTCAATCTGCTGTTGCTTCCCTTCAATCATGAGAGCTCTATCTACCAACTGTTGGTAGTTATTAAAGGTTGCTACCATCAACTGCATGCTCATCTCATCATTCAGTCCTTCTAGAAACTTCTCCGGTTTAGCTGCATCCATAGCAACGTCATCTGGGGCATAACGTGCTAGCTTGCTAAAGTCATCCACATACTGGCCAACGGTGCGTCCTCCTTGGCGTAAGTTGCAAAACTCGCGCTTCTTCATGGCCATAGCTCCTGCTGATACATGGGCTGTGCGAAAGGCCTGCTGAAACTGGTAGCATGTAACAGTGTCGATGGGATAGGTGACAGTGTAATTCTCCCACCATTCTGCTGCGGGTCCATCAAGCTACTGTGAGCCAAAACGCACTCTTTCCGCATCTGTGCATCCTGTAGTGGTCAACTCCCTTCCAATCCTGCGCCAATCATCTGCAACTATCGGCTCAGTGCTATTGGATAACAACGGCGAATTCAGCCTTAGAAAACGGGCTAAGTGATCAACAGGTGGTGGTCGTGGTGTGGGTTGTTGTTATTGTTGTTGTTCCCTTGATTCTGATTCTGGACTAGTATCTGCATCAAAGCATTCTGCTGCTGGATCAACTGGGTGAGCTTCGGTGGGAAATCAAATCCATTGTCGCGTCTCGGAGGCATCTGGTGGGTTTAGAAAAGATGAGAAAACAGAGTAGAATGGGGTCTAGGGGGAAAAACACTACCCATATGCACATGAGACAAACATAATCATATCACTTCAATCAATTCAAACAAGGGCATACAATCAGTCTAACTATCGTTACAGAAGTGCTCGGATTATACTATATACATGGGGGAATACTACTACTGTTATGGTAGTCGACTAGAAAATTGATCAGTAGAAGACTCCATAATATCTGCTCCAGCTTCATCAACAAAGTCATCATCGCTATCGTCGGGGTCCGAGTCGGTGTCGTCGATGATGATGTAGTTCTCTGGGCAGGTGGAATCGTCATCTTCTCCTCCTGGCGCGGGGTCTCCCATGAATACTCCCAGCTTCCTTGTCAGGTCGTCATTCTTCTCCACTAGTACGATGATTTCCTCCTCATAATCTTCGCGGGTAGCCTTGAGTTCTTCCTCCAGCTCCATGATCCTTGTATTTTCCTTCTTCAGATCTATCATGCCTGCGCACATCTGATTCTCCTGGCGACGAACATGTTGGTTTAACTCCTGGATGAAAGATGCAATAGATCTATCCTTCCCGGTGCTGATCATCTCCCATTGTTCATCCCGGCACCCACAAATCTGGTAAATAATATCCTTGAGATCCTTGTGGTAAACTTCTCCAATGCGTCCCATGGTGATGTGGGCGGCCATGCTCTTGCCTAGACTCCAGGTGGGTGCGTCAAAGGAAAACTCTATGGGCTCGGTGACTAGCATGAACGTCCTTCCTGGAACTTGAACTTGAATCATCCAGCACTCCTCTTCTGGTAAAGTAGCGCTGTAAGTCCCGGTGAAGCTTGGTATTCCAATGTTCAGGTACCTAGTGACTTCCTTCAAGTGTGGTCCAAAGGGGGTATCTTCATCCGGTTGTGCAAACTTGTTCCTTGCATCTACCATCCTAAAGAGTAGAAAATGGAGAGGGGTCAGAAATGAGAAGAGAGTAGTGATCTAGGGTTTTTAGCTTAGTTGTCGTGTCCTACAGTTAGCGTGTGCTCTGATACCATCTTGTAGCCACCAGACCTCAAACAGTCTGATCTATGTGCATCAGTGTCATCCCTGGATCGGTAATACTGACACGCATAGTACTTGAGGATTTATTATAGAGTAGCAATCACACACTCATTACATCAAATCTCTCAAAAGAGAACATAAAACAATAAATATGGCTTAAGGCCATCTAAATCGATAACAGCGGAAGGCTTGGAAGATAAAGTGAGTCCATCAACTCCAACAGCATCACTGAGTGAAAGACAACAACCTATGGCCCCTTACTCGTCATCTGAAAAGTCTGCAACATGATACGTTGCAGCCCGAAACAGGTCAGCACATGGAATATGCTGGCAATGTAACACAGGAGAAAAATGAACAGAATAATTGCTATCACTACATGCATATATGACTGGTGGAGGCTGTATGGTTAATATGTTTTGCGAAAAGCCAATTTTTTCCTACAGCAAAGGAATAAATTTTATTTAACTATCATGGTAGTTGTTAAGCATTGAGAAGGTTCCTCCAACTCAACCCCAATTAAACATCATCATTAACCCAATCAATTTAAATTAAGAGTGATGACATCCACACGATAATCCAAGAACTAGATACTCAAGATGTCCATGACCGGGGACACGACTAACCATGATTAGTTTATACACTCTGCAGAGGTTTGCACACTTTTCCCCACAAGACTCGAATACATCCATGGTCAGAGATTCGAGACAGTCTTTCTGAAGCATTAATTCTCTACTCTGGGTAGACTATACCACCTACAACCAACTACATCTGCTAGTCTACGTCTTCAAGAGCTTCACGCAACTTACTCAACTATGCTAGAGCCCATAATAGCTTGTGGCTGCACACGGAAGTTTCTAGCATGAATAATCTTATGATCCCTTTGAGCCTGGGTGGCGGGCCGTAGGATGATCTCACGGGTCCTCCGGGATATCCTAGGACAACACTGGATTCTCCAGGTGCCCACAAGCAATCCACCGAGATGTGTATTTAAGTTGCCACCTTAAGTTGGACCATTAATTAAAAAACTCACCACTGTCATGGATACTCTCAAACCCAATCCACGTCTACGAGCATAGCATAGCAAATATAAGCAACGTAGAAGTAACTCCCATAGGTTTGATAATAAACAGGTGAATAGGTACTACCTCATCTACTTCCCAAAACCCACAATTTAATCAGATCCTAACCATGCAATTGTTTGAGGACTGATCTAATGCAACAAAACTGGGTAGTAAAGAGATATGATCAAAGTGTTACTTGCCTTGCTGATGATCCGTGAAACCTAGAGACTCATAGTAGCACGCTTCGCACTCCGGGTACTCTATCACAAACAAACAAGCATACAATAAGCACTCAACTAGAAGCACGGGTAAAACTCAAATAAGAATATCTAACCAGAATGTTCAACTTAAGAACTCCAGTTTGCAAAAAGAATCAAATCGAACGAAACAACAAAACACAAACTACAAAAGAAACAAGATCCGTTTACTAATCTGGACTTGGATCAAATTTTATAGTACCAAAATCTTGTTCAAGTTGGTTAAATAGAAAGAGGGCTTCGATATGAAGATTTAGGTGCTTGAATCGCCTGATTCCGATAAATGAGCAAAAAGATATACTAGAACGAAGATTAGGGCAGAAATCACGATTGAAAATAATCGCGGAAAAACCCTGGAAAAAGAAAACTGACGAACAGGCTAATGAATGAACGTTCATCATCCACGGTTAACGGGTGAAAACCGTTCGTTAAAACGAACATACGAACAGGCGTTCGCTAAATAACTAAACCGGAAAAAAATGATCTAATAAAAAAACGGGATCTAGGGCTTCGAAAAAAAACCGATCGGTTTCCTCGCGAAAACAGATGGCGGCGGCGGCTACCTCCGGCGGTCGGCGAGGTCGAGCGGCTCCGGCGGC